>NW_023995066.1:0-157121 GCF_015586225.1 Lucilia sericata | reverse complement strand
ATAGACTAGACTATAGACTAGACTATAGACTAGACTATAGACTAGAATAGACTAGAAGAATAGACTAGACTATATACTAGACAATAGACTAGACTATAGACTAGACTATAGCCTAGACTATAGACTAGACTATAGACTAGACTATAGACTAGACGATAGACTAGACTATAGACTAGACTATAGACTAGACGATAGACGAGACTATAGACTAGACTATAGACTGGACTATAGACTAGGCTATAGACTAGACTAGACTATAGACTAGACTATAGACTAGACTATAGACTAGACTATAGACTAGACTATAGACTAAACTATAGACTAGACTATAGACTAGACTATAGACTATACTAGACTAGACTATAGACTAGACTATAGACTAGACTATAGACTAGACTATAGACTAGACTGTATAAGACTGTAGACTAGACTATAGACTAGACCGTAGACTAGACTATAGACTAGAATATAGACTAGAATATAGACTAGAATATAGACTAGACTATAGACTAGACTAAAGACTGGGCTATGGACTAGACTATAGACTAGACTATGGACTAGACTATAGACTAGACTATAGACTAGACTATTGACTAGACTAGACTATAGTCAAGACTATAGACTAGACTATAGACTAGACTATAGACTAGAGTATAGACTAGACTATAGACTAGACTATAGACTAGACTAGACTATAGACTAGACTAGACTATAGACTAGACTAGACTAGACTAGACTAGACTAGACTAGACTATAGACTAGACTAGACTAGACTAGACTAGACTAGACTAGACTAGACTAGACTAGACTAGACTATAGACTAGACTATAGACTAGACTATAGACTAAACTATAGACTAAACTATAGACTAGACCATAGACTAGACTATAGACTGGACTATAGACTAGACTATAGACTAGACTATAGACTAGACTATAGACTAGACTATAGACTAGACTATAGACTAGACTATAGACTAGACTATAGACTAGACTATAGACTAGACTATAGACTAGACTATAGACTAGACTATAGACTAGACTATAGACTAGACTATAGACTAGACTATAGACTAGACTATAGACTAGACTATAGACTAGACTATAGACTAGACTATAGACTAGACTATAGACTAGACTATAATAGACTAGACTATAATAGACTAGACTATAATAGACTAGACTATAATAGACTAGACTATAATAGACTAGACTATAATAGACTAGACTATAATAGACTAGACTATAATAGACTGGACTATAGACTAGACTATAGACTAGACTATAGACTAGACTATAGACTAGACAATAGACTAGACTATAGACTAGACTATAGACTAGACCATAGACTAGACTATAGACTAGACTATAGACTAGACTAATAACTAGACTATAAACTAGACTATAGACTAGACTATAGACTAGACTATAGACTAGACTATAGACTAGACTATAAACTAGACTATAGACTAGACTATAGACCAGACTATAGACTAGACTATAGACTAGACTATAGACCAGACTATAGACTAGACTATAGACTAGACTATAGACCAGACTATAGACTAGACTATAGACTAGACTATAGACTAGACTATAGACTATATTATAGACTAGTCTGTAGATTTAAACTAGACTATAGAGTATAATAGTGACAAGACTGGGCTGTGGAGTAGTGTAATAACTAGACTATGGAGTAAAGTGTGCATCTTTCTATGGCTAGATTTTATGCTAGAAATAGTGCATACCCCTACTAATATATTTCTTTTTAAAATTGAGCTGTGCCTTTTTTGCAATCTCCAGCTATCTTTTGGCTAAAACCGGCAGCCATTAAGTGTTGAAAAAATTAAATAACAATTAAGTTTTTCAAACTGATTATTTGTCTGTGGCGTAAATATTAAAACTAACGCCTTTTTCAACTCTACTGATTCACTTAACAGTTTTTTGGCCAAAATCTGTTTAACAAAATCTATAATAGTTTTTAATCGGGTTTTATTAGCTCAATATATGTACATATTGGCTGTTATATGAAAGGTATAGCTGTTATCCCAATTTTTTGTTGTTGTTGTTGTTGTTTTTTTTTTTTTTCTTAAAGTAGTGTAAACTATAAATTAAGTGGGTTTGTAAATGGATCGAGTATTTTTTTTTTTCATACCTTGTCTTAGCTTGTGATAACAGGCCTTTAAGCAGTGTTTAACAATTTATGTTTTAAAGCGGTCATACGTTTAAAGTTTTTTTTTGGAGGAGAAAACAAAATTCGATTAAATAGAAAACACTGGAAGAAAAAAGTTGGTAGTAGTATTAAAAACAAACTATAAGGATTTATAGGTAGTGCCATTTAGTGAATAATACAAATTTTATTTCGTCTGCTATTTAATAAGATTTTTTTTGTATGAGTTTTACTCTCAGTGTAGATAAAACCCGTTTCCTTCAAAGCAAACTGACCAAACAGACAAAAGTCTAAAGTGATTGTTTGGAATATGACTGTAATTTTTCACATCGTGTACATGAAAGATTTTAAGTTTTTTTTTTTTGCTTCAACACATGTTGACTTTTTATATAAATGATTTGTTTTTTTTTTTTTTTCTTATTTGCAATTAAATGACAAAGATATAAATTTGTAATGGGAGTTTTATTTCTTGTTTTTTTTTTTTGCCATTTTTGTTGCAAAATATTGACGCATTAAAAAATGACCAAAAACTTTAAACGTTTTTAAATTAAAATTGATTGAAGGTCGTGTAAGGAATTATTTAAATATTCACTTTAAAAGGTAGTAAGTTTTAATATATTGTTTTTTAACTATTATTTATATTTTACTTTCATCTGTAATCAATTTGACTTTTTTTTCAATATTTATTTATTCGTTAAACTTTTATCTGTGAATAAGTCAAGCATAACATATGAATACTAGACCAGGTCATGTCATCATATCCCCATTTTTCCTGCATATATCAATATTTTGAAGTTTTTTTTCATATTTCCACAAAAAATATTTTATATTCAGTTCACTGTAGCGGTGAAGTATTTACATGCATATGTATGTATATATAACAAACAGTTGTTGACAATATTTAGCCAAGGGTGAAAAACCAACAGTATAAAATTCAGAGTAATAAAAAATATAGGATCACATTTTGGAATCGGATATTTGTATTCACATAGAGTGACTTTTGTTAACTCTCGAAGACTTCATCATACCCTACTTAATATTTGCTATCACATCATCTTATAAGTGTCTACAATCTACTCGTGCCAAGGCGATAATATCACTCGCAACACTTTCAGTTAAGATTAGAATTAAAAAACTGCAACCATCTGCAGTCTTTTAAAAAATCTAAAACACCCACATCCCACGTTTTATGTCGAAGCCAAAAATATGATTTCCTCTAATAATCATGGCATATTAAATTGTTACACATCATTAATAAACCAAAATAAAAATAAAATTTTTTTTCAAATGACACCCTACACAACTGCTATGTAGATAAGAATATAACTCGATTTTAACCAGCTATGAAGAAAATCATGAACTAGACTGGAACATGGTGAAGACCACTGCCAGATTGTAACTGGACCTTGGAAGAGACTATGACTATGACTAGACTATGACTAGACTATGACTAGACTATGACTAGACTATGACTAGACTATGACTAGACTATGACTAGACTATGACTAGACTATGACTAGACTATGACTAGACTATGACTAGACTATGACTAGACTATGACTAGACTATGACTAGACTATGACTAGACTATGACTAGACTATGACTAGACTATGACTAGACTATGACTAGACTATGACTACTATCTAGACTATGACTAGACTATGACTAGACTATGACTAGACTATGACTAGACTATGACTAGACTATGACTAGACTATGACTAACTATGACTAGACTATGACTAGACTATGACTAGACTATGACTAGACTATGACTAGACTATGACTAGACTATGACTAGACTATGACTAGATATGACTAGACTATGACTAGACTATGACTAGACTATGACTAGACTATGACTAGACTATGACTAGACTATGACTAGACTATGACTAGACTATGACTAGACTATGACTAGACTATGACTAGACTATGACTAGACTATGACTAGACTATGACTAGACTATGACTAGACTATGACTAGACTATGACTAGACTATGACTAGACTATGACTAGACTATGACTAGACTATGACTAGACTATGACTAGACTATGACTAGACTATGACTAGACTATGACTAGACTATGACTAGACTATGACTAGACTATGACTAGACTATGACTAGACTATGACTAGACTATGACTAGACTATGACTAGACTATGACTAGACTATGACTAGACTATGACTAGACTATGACTAGACTATGACTAGACTATGACTAGACTATGACTAGACTATGACTAGACTATGACTAGACTATGACTAGACTATGACTAGACTATGACTAGACTATGACTAGACTATGACTAGACTATGACTAGACTATGACTAGACTATGACTAGACTATGACTAGACTATGACTAGACTATGACTAGACTATGACTAGACTATGACTAGACTATGACTAGACTATGACTAGACTATGACTAGACTATGACTAGACTATGACTAGACTATGACTAGACCATGACTAGACCATGACTAGACTATGACTAGACTATGACTAGACTATGACTAGACTATGACTAGACTATAGACTTGACTATAGACTAGACTATAGACTAGACTATAGACTTTACTATAGACTAGACTATAGACTAGACTATAGACTAGACTATAGACTAGACTATAGACTTTACTATAGACTAGACTATAGACTAGACTTTAGACTAGACTATAGACTAGACTATAGACTAGACTATAGACTATACTATAGACTGGACTATAGACTAGACTATAGACCATAAACTAGATTTTAGAATTTTTGAATTGCAGTGTCCTTTTAAATGAACTGTAGTGCCCTCAAAATTTTTCATATACCCATAGAAGTAACTTCTTTTAACCATTCACTAACAATCTTACAAAACCAATATGGCAATATGGTCAATAAAAAACCTACAATGTTGTTGTTTAATATACAATTTCATAAATTTATTTATACAATTTACCATTTACGAAAACCGGTAGCAATAATCAACTGGGAGTTAAACAGTAGTAACAGCAGCAGCAAACGCCACAGCACCGCAAGTAGTAGACTGTAGAAGTAGTGCCATGACATGATAAAATATGATGACTATTGGGCCTAAATCGTTTTTCAGTTCTGTGTTCTTTTTTGTGTGTTGTCTTAAGCAAATCTGGTTAAAGTGTGTGTGGTCGTCCAATCATGGCACAAAAACAGCAAGACAAGACAATGTTGAAAATATTCCAAGAAACAAGACACGAAATCAATGCTAACATTAGTATTAGTAGCGTCACAGCTATAGCCAATAATCATGTGTAGGTCTGGTTATAAACTAGAAAAAGGAAACAAAGTGAGGAATAAATAAATTATAGAAACACGACTCAAAATGGCAAAAATTAACAGTCAAAATAACATAAATTATTAATTACAAAAAACAAAAATATAAATGAATAGATAAAGTAGCAGTTGATTGGAATGGTTTGGTTGGTTGGTTGACTTAAATATAATCAATGAATGTTAAAGATATAAAACAGTGATGTAGAAAAACGTAGACTTATAGTCAAATGAAGAACTCATTCTATAGAAAATGTGTCTTGTTTGAAGAGTGATTTTCTATAGAAAATGTGTCTCATTTGAAAAGTGATTTTCTATAGAAGATGTGTCTCATTTGAAAAGTTATTTTCTATAGCAAAGTTTTCCTGTTGGAAGAGTAATTCTCTACAGAAAATTTCTCTTTTTTGAAGAATAATTCTCTACAAAAAATTTCTCTTGTTAAAAATGATATTTTCAATAGAAAATTTATTTTATTTAAAGTGATATTTTACCTCTATGAAGGAACTGTTTAGAGCTTTCACTGCTTGATTTCTCTTTTTAGTTCTTTAGGAGCAAATAATGCTAAAACTCAACGCTGCAAACATTTTCCAATTTTTTCATAAATTATTTTGTACATTTTTCAACAAATCTTGTTATTCTTTTTGTATTTAAGTACTTATCACAATACAATTCACTCATAAATCATTGAGGAAAATATTTGAAAGTAAATTTTTTGACATTTATTATTTTGTCGTTTTCTTTATTGCATTTCTTTCCTTTTCCTATATATTTTGCCTGTTGTTTGACAAAAAATGTCTTTGCTATTTTGTTCTATTATTTTTTGGATATATTTTCATATACTTTTTTTCTGCTTTGGTTATTGTCTTTGAAAAGTTTTTGCTGCAACAGACTGTCTGTCCGTCCGTCCGTCCGTCCGTCCGTCCGTCCGTCCGTCTGTCTGTCTGTCTGTCTGTCTCTGTCTGTCTGTCTGTCTGTCTGTCTGTCTGTCTGTCTGTCTGTCTGTCTGTCTGTCTGTCTGTCCGTCTGTCTGTCTGTAGTTCTTGTTGTAAGTATGCGATTTGAAAACGCGAAAATGATGTATTTCGTTTTCATTTAAATCATGACATTTATGTTCATTTCTTGTGTTAAATGTGTTGTTTAGCGTTATTATTAGATATATGACATTTATGATTTTGATTTGTTTTGACATTTATATACTTCATAATTGTTAAGAAAGTGATAAAGAGATTTCATTTAAAGAAAGGAAATTAAAAAACTGTTGTTTAAGATTCTAGATTCAAAATTTGTTTTTCTCAGCAGCAATTAAAATTACTTTGCAATGCCTTTTTAAACTTTTTTCAATTTCTTTACATAATTGCTACAACAAACACTTCAATATGCATTAAACTACATTGCAAAAACTTTATAAATAACGGGGTTCATGCCACTTGTCCTCTTAATTTTAATACAAATACTTAAAATTTGTTAAAACATTTGCAGTGAAAAAAAAAAATCAATCATATATTGAGTTCAAAAACCTCAGTTTTATACGCATATTAACCTTATACTCTATATAAATACTTACATACAAACAAATATACTTAACAAACACATACACACATATTCTACAACAACACTTTGCTTATATTTTCTCCACTTAATTGTAGCATTTTTACTCGAAACTGAAACATCAGCAGCAGTATTATAGAACTTCTCTAAATGTATGTTGCCACTAATTTAGCTTTTTTTTTGCCATTGTAAAATACATATTTTTCATATTATTTTTTTTCCTGATTTTTTCTTTTTTTTACTCTGCAGCACAATGTAAACATCCTTTGGGTATGGAATCAGGAGCCATAGCAGATTTTCAAATAACCGCCAGTACAGCACATGATATGGGTAATGTTGGCCCACAACATGCCAGGTAAGTTAAAGATACAAAAAATATTGAAATAATGAGTAAGTATGTATGTATGAAAAAACATACATACATACATACATACATACAAATACATACTTAGTTAAACAAATACCAATGTACAATGAGAAAAATACAACAGTAGCAAGAAAAAATAATAATACATAAATTTTAAAAGCAATATATACCAATACATATGTATGTATGTATGTATGAAAAATATATCCTGAAAATCCTGAAAATGAAATAACACATAATTTAGAGGAATGGGGCAAAAGGAGACCAACTGTAGAAGTTAAATTTCACTTCAAACAAGAGAATTTTTCTATAGAAAATATATCTTTTAACAAGAGACAGTCTAGTCTATAGTCTAGTCTATAGTCTAGTCTATAGTCTAGTCTATAGTGTAGTCTATAGTCTAGTCTGTAGTCTAGTCTATAGTGTAGTCTATAGTGTAGTCTATAGTCTAGTCTATAGTCTAGTCTATAGTCTAGTCTATAGTCTAGTCTATAGTCTAGTCTATAGTCTAGTCTATAGTCTAGTCTATAGTTTAGTCTATAGTCTAGTCTATAGTCTAGTCTATAGTCTAGTCTATAATCTAGTCTATAGTCTAGTCTATAGTCTAGTCTATAGTCTAGTCTATAGTCTAGTCTATAGTCTAGTCTATAGTCTAGTCTATAGTCTAGTCTATAGTCTAGTCTATAGTCTAGTCTATAGTCTAGTCTATAGTCTAGTCTATAGTCTAGTCTATAGCCTAGTCTATAGTCTAGTCTATAGTCTAGTCTATAGTCTAATCTATAGTCTAGTCTATAGTCTAGTCTATAGTCTAGTCTATAGTCTAGTCTATAGTCTTGTCTATAGTCTAGTCTATAGTCTTGTCTATAGTCTAGTCTATAGTCTAGTCTATAGTCTAGTCTATAGTCTAGTCTATAGTCTAGTCTATAGTCTAGTCTATAGTCTAGTCTATAGTCTAGTCTATAGTCTAGTCTATAGTCTAGTCTATAGTCTAGTCTATAGTCTAGTCTATAGTCTAGTCTATAGTCTAGTCTATAGTCTAGTCTATAGTCTAGTCTATAGTCTAGTCTATAGTCTAGTCTATAGTCTAGTCTATAGTCTAGTCTATAGTCTAGTCTATAGTCTAGTCTATAGTCTAGTCTATAGTCTAGTCTATAGTCTAGTCTATAGTCTAGTCTATAGTCTAGTCTATAGTCTAGTCTATAGTCTAGTCTATAGTCTAGTCTATAGTCTAGTCTATAGTCTAGTCTATAGTCTAGTCTATAGTCTAGTCTATAGTCTAGTCTATAGTCTAGTCTATAGTCTAGTCTATAGTCTAGTCTATAGTCTAGTCTATAGTCTAGTCTATAGTCTAGTCTATAGTCTAGTCTATAGTCTAGTCTATAGTCTAGTCTATAGTCTAGTCTATAGTCTAGTCTATAGTCCAGTGTATAGTCTAGTCTATAGTCTAGTCTATAGTCTAGTCTATAGTCTAGTCTATAGTCTAGTCTATAGTCTAGTCTATAGTCTAGTCTATAGTCTAGTCTATAGTCTAGTCTATAGTCTAGTCTATAGTCTAGTCTATAGTCAAGTCTATAGTCTAGTCTATAGTCTAGTCTATAGTCTAGTCTATAGTCTAGTCCATAGTCTAGTCTATAGTCTAGTCTATAGTCTAGTCTTTAGTCTAGTCTATAGTCTAGTCTATAGTCTAGTCTATAGTCTAGTCTATAGTCTAGTCTATAGTCTAGTCTATAGCCTAGTCTATAGTCTAGTCTATAGTCTAGTCTATAGTCTAGTCTATAGTCTAGTCTATAGTCTACTCTATAGTCTAATCTATAGTCTAGTCTATAGTCTAGTCTATAGTCTAGTCTACAGTCTAGTGTATAGTCTAGTCTATAGTCTAGTCTATAGACTAGTCTATAGTCTAGTCTATAGTCTAGTCTATAGTCTAGTCTATAGTCTAGTCTATAGCCTAGTCTATAGTCTAGTCTATAGTCTAGTCTATAGTCTAGTCTATAGTCTAGTCTATAGTCTAGTCTATAGTCTAGTCTAGTCTATAGTCTAGTCTAGAGTCTAGTCTAGTCTATAGTCTAGTCTAGTCTAGTCTATAGTCTATAGTCTATAGTCTAGTCTAGTCTATAGTCTAGTCTATAGTCTAGTCTATAGTCTAGTCTATGGTCTAGTCTATAGTCTAGTCTATAGTCTAGTCTATAGTCTAGTCTATAGTCTAGTCTATAGTCTAGTCTATAGTCTAGTCTATAGTCTAGTCTATAGTCTAGTCTATAGTCTAGTCTATAGTCTAGTCTATAGTCTAGTCTATAGTCGTCTATAGTCTAGTCTATAGTCTAGTCTATAGTCTAGTCTATAGTCTAGTCTATAGTCTATAGTTTAGTCTATAGTCTAGTCTATAGTTTAGTCTATAGTCTAGTCTATAGTCTAGTCTATAGTCTAGTCTATAGTCTATATTTCTATAGAAAATATATATTTCTATATATTTCTATAGAAAATCTATTTTAACAAGAGAATTTTTCTGTAGAAAATTTCTATATCAAGAGAAACTGCCATTGACTGCTGGTCACATTGCAGTTTTTTTTTTCAATAATTAAAAAAATTGTTATTCTGTACAAAAAATTCAAGAGACATTAAACAAAAAAGTAGCAACACACATACATATGTAGGTATGTATGTCTACACATATGTATGTATTCACGTACTTTAATGTGTGGAGAGCAAAATATAACACCAAAAAAAACCCATAATGATGTACAGCAAACATACATTAAGAAAATGTGACAGTTGGAATTATTTTTCATTATTATTATGAATTATTTTATGGCGTGTTTAAATGCTTTTGATGTCATTTAATGATACATACCCATACACAAATCTACTTTGTGCACACACTCACTCAAACAACAAATATACCAACAAACAACATACGTAAATACATACAACACGACAAAATGAAAAAAAAAACAAACAAATTGACACACACTAAAGTACGTAATGTACATAGGTATGTAATGTATGTGTGTAAACCTGGTTCTGTGTTATAAGTAAAGATATACAGGTAAACAAAAATAGGTAGAGTGAGTAAATAATGATGTATGAGTGTATATTTTTAGTTTTGTTTGTATGCGAGAGTGTATGCTAAAGGTATTGTCACTTATATAGACAAAATTCCATTACTTAACATTAAAATAATAAAATAAAAAAGAGATATGCAAAGTCAACTTTTTTAATGTTATAAATTAAAAAGTATACATTATGTGTTCGTAAATACATACAAACAACATACATATACATACGTTATAGGTATATCATTATGAACACACACATATCCAAAATATTTAAGGACTTTAACCACTCAAACTTGTGTTAAATCTTTCCTGTTGGACACTCGTTATATCTTAAAGCTTAAAAGCCAGTTCTTTTGTTCCAGTTTTTTTTCCACCTAAAGCCCACAAACTTTAAATATTCATCACCGTAAATAGCCTTTAATAGTCGCTCATATTTTAAGCTCCAAGCTGACTATTTCCAGTCCTTATCTCATTTATTATTATATACGTATTTTTTGGCATATAATCATTATAAAATTTATTTATTTTTTTCTTATTCATTAGAATGTTGTGAATCCACAAACATCTATGAATGCGAACGTTATTGTAGAGGTAGTCATAAATATACATGCATATTTACACACAACCAACAACATGTAACGATTCTTTCTGTCTTTCTGTTTTTTAATAAATGACACATTATAGTAAGAAGGCTGTTGATTTAATAAAATTTGTTTAAGAATTTTATTAAATTTTAAGGAAAGTTGAACAAAAAGGGGATGCTGTTTAAAAGGATACAAAACTAACACCTTGAACACACGTGTAGGGTGGAGTAGGTCCAGTATATAGACTAGTCTGCAGCCTTTATTATAGGCTATAGTCTAGTCTATAGTCTAGTCTATAGTCTAGTCTATAGTCTAGTCTATAGTCTAGTCTATAGTCTAGTCTATAGTCTAGTCTATAGTCTAGTCTATAGTCTAGTCTATAGTCTAGTCTATAGTCTAGTCTATAGTCTAGTCTATAGTCTAGTCTATAGTCTAGTCTATAGTCTAGTCTATAGTCTAGTCTATAGTCTAGTCTATAGTCTAGTCTATAGTCTAGTCTATAGTCTAGTCTATAGTCTAGTCTATAGTCTAGTCTATAGTCTAGTCTATAGTCTAGTCTATAGTCTAGTCTATAGTCTAGTCTATAGTCTAGTCTATAGTCTAGTCTATAGAGTCTATAGTCTAGTCTATAGTCTAGTCTAGTCTAGTCTATAGTCTAGTCTATAGTCTAGTCTATAGTTTAGTCTATAGTCTAGTCTATAGTCTAGTCTATAGTCTAGTCTATAGTCTAGTCTATAGTCTAGTCTATAGTCTAGTCTATAGTCTAGTCTATAGTCTAGTCTATAGTCTAGTCTATAGTCTAGTCTATAGTCTAGTCTATAGTCTAGTCTATAGTCTAGTCTATAGTCTAGTCTATAGTCCAGTCTATAGTCTAGTCTATAGTCTAGTCTATAGTCTAGTCTATAGTCTAGTCTATAGTCTAGTCTATAGTCTAGTCATAGTCTAGTCTATAGTCTAGTCTATAGTCTAGTCTATAGTCTAGTCTATAGTCTAGTCTATAGTCTAGTCTAAGTCTAGTCTATAGTCTAGTCTATAGTCTAGTCTATAGTCTAGTCTATAGTCTAGTCTATAGTCTAGTCTATAGTCTAGTCTATAGTCTAGTCTATAGTCTAGTCTATAGTCTAGTCTATAGTCTAGTCTATAGTCTAGTCTATAGTCTAGTCTATAGTCTAGTCTATAGTCTAGTCTATAGTCTAGTCTATAGTCTAGTCTATAGTAGTCTATAGTCTAGATAGTCTAGTCTATAGTCTAGTCTATAGTCTAGTCTATAGTCTAGTCTATAGTCTAGTCTATAGTCTAGTCTATAGTCTAGTCTATAGTCTAGTCTATAGTCTAGTCTATAGTCTAGTCTATAGTCTAGTCTATAGTCTAGTCTATAGTCTAGTCTATAGTCTAGTCTATAGTCTAGTCTATAGTCTAGTCTATAGTCTAGTCTATAGTCTAGTCTATAGTCTAGTCTATAGTCTAGTCTATAGTCTAGTCTATAGTCTAGTCTATGTCTAGTCTATAGTCTAGTCTATAGTCTAGTCTATAGTCTAGTCTATAGTCTAGTCTATAGTCTAGTCTATAGTCTAGTCTATAGTCTAGTCTATAGTCTAGTCTATAGTCTAGTCTATAGTCTAGTCTATAGTCTAGTCTATAGTCTAGTCTATAGTCTAGTCTATAGTCTAGTCTATAGTCTAGTCTATAGTCTAGTCTATAGTCTAGTCTATAGTCTAGTCTATAGTCTAGTCTATAGTCTAGTCTATAGTCTAGTCTATAGTCTAGTCTATAGTCTAGTCTATAGTCTAGTCTATAGTCTAGTCTATAGTCTAGTCTATAGTCTAGTCTATAGTCTAGTCTATAGTCTAGTCTATAGTCTAGTCTATAGTCTAGTCTATAGTCTAGTCTATAGTCTAGTCTATAGTCTAGTCTATAGTCTAGTCTATAGTCTAGTCTATAGTCTAGTCTATAGTCTAGTCTATAGTCTAGTCTATAGTCTAGTCTATAGTCTAGTCTATAGTCTAGTCTATAGTCTAGTCTATAGTCTAGTCTAGTCTAGTCTATAGTCTAGTCTATAGTCTAGTCTATAGTCTAGTCTATAGTCTAGTCTATAGTCTAGTCTATAGTCTAGTCTATAGTCTAGTCTATAGTCTAGTCTATAGTCTAGTCTATAGTCTAGTCTATAGTCTAGTATAGTCTAGTCTATAGTCTAGTCTATAGTCTAGTCTATAGTCCAGTCTATAGTCTAGTCTATAGTCTAGTCTATAGTCTAGTCTATAGTCTAGTCTATAGTCTAGTCTATAGTTAGTCTATAGTCTAGTCTATAGTCTAGTCTATAGTCTAGTCTATAGTCTGTCTATAGTCTAGTCTATAGTCTAGTCTATAGTCTAGTCTATAGTCTAGTCTATAGTCTAGTCTATAGTCTAGTCTATAGTCTAGTCTATAGTCTAGTCTATAGTCTAGTCTATAGTCTAGTCTATAGTCTAGTCTAGTCTATAGTCTAGTCTATAGTCTAGTCTATAGTCTAGTCTATAGTCTAGTCTATAGTCTAGTCTATAGTCTAGTCTATAGTCTAGTCTATAGTCTAGTCTATAGTCTAGTCTAGTCTATAGTCTAGTCTATAGTCTAGTCTATAGTCTAGTCTATAGTCTAGTCTAGTCTATAGTCTAGTCTATAGTCTAGTCTATAGTCTAGTCTAGTCTATAGTCTAGTCTATAGTCTAGTCTATAGTCTAGTCTATAGTCTAGTCTATAGTCTAGTCTATAGTCTAGTCTATAGTCTAGTCTATAGTCTAGTCTATAGTCTAGTCTAGTCTAGTCTATAGTCTAGTCTATAGTCTAGTATAGTCTAGTCTATAGTCTAGTCTATAGTCTAGTCTATAGTCTAGTCTATAGTCTAGTCTATAGTCTAGTCTATAGTCTAGTCTATAGTCTAGTCTATAGTCTAGTCTATAGTCTAGTCTATAGTCTAGTCTATAGTCTAGTCTATAGTCTAGTCTATAGTCTAGTCTATAGTCTAGTCTATAGTCTAGTCTATAGTCTAGTCTATAGTCTAGTCTATAGTCTAGTCTATAGTCTAGTCTATAGTCTATAGTCTAGTCTATAGTCTAGTCTATAGTCTAGTCTATAGTCTAGTCTATAGTCTAGTCTATAGTCTAGTCTATAGTCTAGTCTATAGTCTAGTCTATAGTCTAGTCTATAGTCTAGTCTATAGTCTAGTCTATAGTCTAGTCTATAGTCTAGTCTATAGTCTAGTCTATAGTCTAGTCTATAGTCTAGTCTATAGTCTAGTCTATAGTGTAGTCTATAGTCTAGCTATAGTCTAGTCTATAGTCTAGTCTATAGTCTAGTGTATAGTCTAGTCTATAGTCTAGTCTAGTCTATAGTCTAGTCTATAGTCTAGTCTATAGTCTAGTCTATAGTCTAGTCTATAGTCTAGTCTATAGTCTAGTCTATAGTCTAGTCTATAGTCTAGTCTATAGTCTAGTCTATAGTCTAGTCTATAGTCTAGTCTATAGTCTAGTCTATAGTCTAGTATAGTCTAGTCTATAGTCTAGTCTATAGTCTAGTCTATAGTCTAGTCTATAGTCTAGTCTATAGTCTGGTCTATAGTCTAGTCTATAGTCTAGTCTATAGTCTAGTCTATAGTCTAGTCTATAGTCTAGTCTATAGTCTAGTCTATAGTCTAGTCTATAGTCTAGTCTATAGTCTAGTCTATAGTCTAGTCTATAGTCTAGTCTATAGTCTAGTCTATAGTCTAGTCTATAGTCTAGTCTATAGTCTAGTCTATAGTCTAGTCTATAGTCTAGTCTATAGTCTAGTCTATAGTCTAGTCTATAGTCTAGTCTATAGTCTAGTCTATAGTCTAGTCTATAGTCTAGTCTATAGTCTAGTCTATAGTCTAGTCTATAGTCTAGTCTATAGTCTAGTCTATAGTCTAGTCTATAGTCTAGTCTATAGTCTAGTCTATAGTCTAGTCTATAGTCTAGTCTATAGTCTAGTCTATAGTCTAGTCTATAGTCTAGTCTATAGTCTAGTCTATAGTCTAGTCTATAGTCTAGTCTATAGTCTAGTCTATAGTCTAGTCTATAGTCTAGTCTATAGTCTAGTCTATAGTCTAGTCTATAGTCTAGTCTATAGTCTAGTCTATAGTCTAGTCTATAGTCTAGTCTATAGTCTAGTCTATAGTCTAGTCTATAGTCTAGTCTATAGTCTAGTCTATAGTCTAGTCTATAGTCTAGTCTATAGTCTAGTCTATAGTCTAGTCTATAGTCTAGTCTATAGTCTAGTCTATAGTCTAGTCTATAGTCTAGTCTATAGTCTAGTCTATAGTCTAGTCTATAGTCTAGTCTATAGTCTAGTCTATAGTCTAGTATATAGTCTAGTCTATAGTCTAGTCTATAGTCTAGTCTATAGTCTAGTCTATAGTCTAGTCTATAGTCTAGTCTATAGTCTAGTCTATAGTCTAGTTTATAGTCTAGTCTATAATCTAGTCTATAATCTAGTCTATAGTCTAGTCTATAGTCTAGTCTATAGTCTAGTCTATAGTCTAGTCTATAGTCTAGTCTATAGTCTAGTCCATAGTCTAGTCTATAGTCTAGTCTATAGTCTAGTCTATAGTCTAGTCTATAGTCTAGTCTATAGTAGTCTATAGTCTAGTCTATAGTCTAGTCTATAGTCTAGTCTATAGTCTAGTCTATAGTCTAGTCTATAGTCTAGTCTATAGTCTAGTCTATAGTCTAGTCTATAGTCTAGTCTATAGTCTAGTCTATAGTCTAGTCTATAGTCTAGTCTATAGTCTAGTCTATAGTCTAGACTATAGTCTAGTCTATAGTCTAGTCTATAGTCTAGTCTATAGTCTAGTCTATAGTCTAGTCTATAGTCTAGTCTATAGTCTAGTCTATAGTCTAGTCTATAGTCTAGTCTATAGTCTAGTCTATAGTCTAGTCTATAGTCTAGTCTAGTCTAGTCTATAGTCTAGTCTATAGTCTAGTCTATAGTCTAGTCTATAGTCTAGTCTATAGTCTAGTCTATAGTCTAGTCTATAGTCTAGTCTATAGTCTAGTCTATAGTCTAGTCTATAGTCTAGTCTATAGTCTAGTCTATAGTCTAGTCTATAGTCTAGTCTATAGTCTAGTCTATAGTCTAGTCTATAGTCTAGTCTATAGTCTAGTCTATAGTCTAGTCTATAGTCTAGTCTATAGTCTAGTCTATAGTCTAGTCTATAGTCTAGTCTATAGTCTAGTCTATAGTCTAGTCTATAGTCTAGTCTATAGTCTAGTCTATAGTCTAGTCTATAGTCTAGTCTATAGTCTAGTCTATAGTCTAGTCTATAGTCTAGTCTATAGTCTAGTCTATAGTCTAGTCTATAGTCTAGTCTATCTAGTCTAGTCTATAGTCTAGTCTATATCTAGTCTATAGTCTATAGTCTAGTCTATTGTCTAGTCTGGTTTTTCCATAGAAAATATCACAAAAAATTCTCTTGTTAAGGGGAAATTTTCTACAGAAATTTCTCTTATTTAAACAGTTATTTTTGTTGAATTTTCTCTCATAATTAGTATAATTTTGTTTGTGGACAAAACTAAAGTATGACTTTTTGGCTTTAAGAGCTTAGAGCTTCCTTTTACCACTAAACATAAAACTTATTTTATATTTTCCCTACAAATTATTCATTTGATTTAGTTATTCAACTCACACATATTTTTCATTAATTTCATGTAGAAATGTATTTTCTTGGCACATATCAATCAAATTAAATTTTATGTTTTATTTTTGTTTTTTCAGTCCTTCTTATAAAATATAGGTCTCCTACTGTATATAAAACTTTTGTAGTTGTTTTAAACAGTGTCATTTTTGTTAATGTATGATGACTTGACTACTAAACTTACATCTAGTTATTTATGTTAAAATTTATTTCAAGCTTAAATTCTTAGGAAATTAAGCAAGAAATATTGAAAGTGTGTAGGTTCTCAGAGATAGAATATCCTAAACATGAATAATCACTTTACCATCAGTCCTAATACCATAATTTGTGAACAGTAAGTGAACATTTCTTAGAATTGGGGAAAGTAATTACTGGCAAATGCTAGCAGACAGATACTAACAAAGAAATACTTTTTGTTGTAAAGTTGCTTAGAATATATTTGAAGTTTAATAGCTTTAAGAAATTAAATTTAAGCAAAATAAGAAAACTTGAATTTTGTCATTTTTCCTACACCCCTCTATATGTTGACAAATGTTTCATTTTTAATAAGTAATTATCCAAAAATGTTCTAAATATTATAGTTTTTATGTCTCTGTTTATTCATCATTATACACACATATGTATTTGTTTAAATATAAGTATGTCTCGTTGCTACATTAGCATTTGTTTTTGTCCTTGTCCTACAAGGATCCCCCCTAGTGAGATTTCTTAAAGTCCAAGGGAGTTTAATACATATTTTTATCTTGTCTTATATATATTTTTTATTATTATCTTTTGTACTTTACTTTTGTGTACAAATAATTTTATGACATTTTCATGACATTTTTGACGCCTGAGCTTTATTTGTCAAAATGAAACAAACAAAACACACATACTCCACATTCACAGCGAATAGACATTTGTAGAATGTGTCACTAGAAAACAAAAATCAATAATTTCATTGTTTTAATGGCAGGAAGGAAGTGTTTGTTGTAGGAAGAGGTGGTCATTAAAAGTTTATTAGAGTGGAAGGAGCATGAAACTTTAAGTTGAATTTGAGTTTATTTTTGTTTGGGTTTTTTTTTTTTTTGTTATTGCTGTCGGCATGACTTGCATAATAAAAATCATTGACCAATTTAAGACCAGAAATATAAATTTTGGAAATGTTTAAATTTTTTTAAAGAAAAATTTCTCGTTAATATAGAAACGTGTTCTATAGAAAATATCTCGTAGACAAAAAAACATTTTTTATAGAAAACATTAATAAAGAACCAAAGATACTTACACTTTTTGTATAGAAATTTTCTTTCTGTAGAAAATTGTCTACACTTTAGACTAGAATATAGACCAGACTATAGACTAGACTATAGACTAGACTATAGACTAGACTATAGACTAGACTATAGACTAGACTATAGACTAGACTATAGACTAGACTATAGACTAGACTACAGACTAGACTATAGACTAGACTATAGACTAGACTATAGACTAGACTATAGACTAGACTATAGACTAGACTATAGACTAGACTATAGACTAGACTATAGACTAGACTATAGACTAGACTATAGACTAGACTATAGACTAGATTATAGACTAGACTATAGACTAGACCATAGACTAGAGTATAGACTAGACTATAGACTAGACTATAGACTAGACTATAGACTAGACTATAGACTAGACTATAGACTAGACTATAGACTAGACTATAGACTAGACTATAGACTAGACTATAGACTAGACTATAGACTAGACTATAGACTAGACTATAGACTAGACTATAGACTAGACTATAGACTAGACTATAGACTAGACTATAGACTAGACTATAGACTAGACTATAGACTAGACTATAGACTAGACTATAGACTAGACTATAGACTAGGCTATAGACTAGACTATAGACTAGACTATAGACTAGGCTATAGACTAGGCTATAGACTAGACTATAGACTAGACTATAGAATAGACTATAGACTAGACTATAGACTAGACTATAGACTAGACTATAGACTAGACTATAGACTAGACTATAGACTAGACTATAGACCAGACTATAGACTAGACTATAGACTAGACTATAGACTAGACTATAGACTAGACTAACTATAGACTAGACTATAACTAGACTATAGACTAGACTATAGACTAGACTATAGACTAGACTATAGACTGACTATAGACTAGACTATAGACTAGACTATAGACTAGACTATAGACTAACTATAGATTCTAGACCTATAGACTAGACTATAGACTAGACTATAGACTAGACTATAGACTAGACTATAGACTAGACTATAGACTAGACTATAACGAGACTATAGACTAGACTATAGACTAGACTATAGACTAGACTATAGACTAGGCTATAGACTAGAACTATAGACTAGACTAAGACTAGGCTATAGACTAGGCTATAGACTAGACTATAGACTAGACTATAGAATAGACTATAGACTAGACTATAGACTAGACTATAGACTAGCTATAGACTAGACTATAGACTAGACTATAGACTAGACTATAGACTAGACTATAGACTAGACTATAGACTAGACTATAGACTAGACTATAGACTAGACTATAGACTAGACTTAGACTAGACTATAGACTAGACTATGACTATAGACTATAGAGCTAGACTATAGACTAGAGTATAGACTAGACTATATGACTAGACTATAGACTAGACATAGATAGACTATAGACTAGACCTATAGACTAGACTATATACTAACTAGAACTAGCTAGACTAGGACTATAGACTAGGACTATAGACTAGGCTATAGACGAGACTATAGACCTAGACGATAGAAAATAGACATAGACTAACTAGACTAGACTATAGACTAGACTATAAGACTAAGACTATAGACTAGACTATAGACTAGACTAGCTAGACATAGTACAACCTATAGACTAGACTTATTAGACTAGACTATAGACTAGACTATAGACTAGACTAATAGACTAGACTATAGACTAGACTATAGAACTAGACTATAGACTAGACTATAAGCTAGACCTATAGACTAGACTATAGACTACTAGGACTAGACTATAGACGAGACTTAATGAGACTAGACATAAGACTAGACTATAAGACTAGACTATAGACTAGACTATAGACTAGACGATAGACTAGACTATAGACTAGACTATAGACTAGACTATAGACTAGACTATAGACTAGACTATAACTAGACTATAGACTAGACTATAGACTAGACTATAGACTAGACTATAGACTAGACTATAGACTAGACTATAGACTAGACTATAGACTAGACTATAGACTAGACTATAGACTGGACTATAGACTAGACTATAGACTAGACTATAGACTGTATTAAAGAGACATTTCTATCGAAATTTTCTCCCTGATAGAGACACATTTTCTATATAAATTTTCTTTCAGCAATATTTCCTCTATTTTTCGGTCTGTTTAAGTTTTGCCAATTCTACAAAGTTTAACTTAAACCTAAACTTAAACTAACCAAAATTCCTTTAATTCCCTTATCACGTTAAAATAACAAAAATACCTCAGGTTTTCCGAAACACTACTCCTCCCCTACCTCATTAGCTTAGCTCTAACCTTTAAATAACTGACATTTCCTGTAGTTCTATTTTCTAGTCTTGTGTTTCATTTTTTTGCCCAAATCAATCTGTGTTTTCCTTTTGAGCTGTCTTTCATAATGTCAAAAACCAAATCTCTATATAACAGTAAAAGCCAAGAGCATAGAGATACCTCGGAAAAGAATAGATTTCAATACATTTTAAATGCAATCTCAGTTAAATGTATTAGTAGCAAACGAATCAGTAAGTAAGTGAGTATCTATGTTTGAGTATAGTGTTTGTATGTGTGTATGTTTACTGTATATAAGTGTAACTGACATTCCTACGATTGACATTGACATTTGGTCTATTTCACATTGACTTTTGTTGTTCCCTAACGAATAAACAAAGGCAAAAAAATACCACAAATAACGGCTACAACAATAGCAACAACTTCAAAAACAATAATAGCAGCTTACAACAACAAATAACAGCAGCCAACAGCAACTATTATAGAGAAAATGTGAGGAGAGTGTAGAAAAAAATGGTATCCTACGTTTACCAACAACAACTACCTTTCAATTCCAATTGATTCCACTAGACTTCACTTTAATACATACAGAAATATAGATACACATACTTACATACATATATACAATCTCACGTCATTACAATACAACAGCAAAAATAAACTTTTTTCTACTGCAATGTGTACAAGTTTAATCTGACTTAATCGAACATCGTTTTGCCATCAACTGTGTTTTGGATTGTATGTATGTGTGTTTGGTTTTTATAACACCCAGCATTTCTATAAAACTTAATGTATCCCTCAAAGACCCAAATATTTGACTACTTCGTACGGCTTTTTAACTCAATGCGAATATGAAGTCCTTAGCCTCCGTAAGTAATCTGGTGTACAATCCAACGCCACTTAAGTGATGTAAACGGTATGTTAAAGTACTAATTCATTACATTCCTTCCGAACTGCAGGGCCTTTGTATGTATAAATGTGGTTCATTGATGGCTTAACTTGATTTTCTAGAAATCACCCACACCTCCACTACTACCACAATTACTGCACAAAAAAAAAATTATAATAATACCCCCTCCTTGGCAAAAAAAAAGTTTTCTGGCATTTTTTCTACCATTTTTACATTTCCTCTTTAACAACCGACCGACCAACTACTACAACAACAATCACATTAAAAACAAACTTTTTCTCATATGCATTCATGTCTTTATAGGTTTGGGTGCCTAGAGATGCACAGTGGTTCCATATCCTTTAAATAACACTTTCTGCACTCTAAAAGAGAAAATTTCTCTCTCATAAAGACACATTTTCTACAGAAAATTTCTCTCTCATAGAGATACATTTTCTATTGAAAATTTTTCTCTCATAGAGATACATTTTCTATAGAAAATTTCTTTCTCATAAAGATACATTTTCTATAGAAAATTTCTCTCTCATAGAGATACATTTTCTATAGAAAATTTCTCTCTCATAGAGATACATTTTCTATAGAAAATTTCTCTCCCATAGAGATACATTTTCTATAGAAAATTTCTCTCCCATAGAGATACATTTTCTATAGAAAATTTCTCTCCCATAGAGATACATTTTCTGTAGAAAATTTCTCTTCCATAGAGATACATTTGCTATAGAAAATTTCTCTCTCATAGTAAAATTTTCTATAGAAAATTTCTCTCTCATAGAGATACATTTTCTATAGAAAATTTTTCTCTCATAGAGATACATTTTTATAGAAAATTTCTCTCATAGAGATAGATTTTCTATAGAAAATTTCTCTCTCATAGAGATACAAATTTCTCTCTCATAGAGATACATTTTCTATAGAAAATTTCTCTCTCATAGAGAAACATTTTCTAAAGTAATTTTCTCTCTCATAGAGACATAGAAAATTTCTCTTTCATAGAGATACATTTTCTATAGAAAATTGTTCACTCATAGTAAGACATTTTCTATAGAAAATTGGTTATAAAAATGTATATATAAAGTTTCGTTTCGAATATTAAGTTCTTACCCAAAGTATTGTACAAACTGCCCATTGTACTTAATAAGTGTTTACTTTGTATTTGTACAACCACCACCTTCTCCTCCAAGAACTACAAACACTTTTGCATTTACTTTTGTCGTTTTGTGTCCTGGTATGTTCAATTTCCTTTTAGTTTTGTTTGTGATTCTAGTTGTATTATTATTGTTTTTGTATTATATTTTTGTTGTGATTCAATTGTTTTTATTATTGTTTTTTTTTTTTTTTTTTTCTAATAAAATATAATGTGAAAACAATCATTGCTCTGTTTCTAGCATATCGTTTGATGTTTTTGTACTTTTTCTATATTTCGTTTATTGAATTTTATGCTGTTCATTGACAATTGTATTATTACTATAATGGGGTTTATTTTATTCCTTTTATAACTTTTTTTTTCAATAGTTATTATTGTATTTTTATTATCAGTTTGTGTTTGTTTGAATGGGTTTGCTTTGTAATTTGGTGGGTTCCGATTGTTTTCTTGTTGTACTCTTGTTACGGGTACTAGTTGTGAATTTTGTGAATGAGTCCTTTTCTTTTTGCTTTTAGTTTTTTTTTTCGATAAAATTTTTGTAGTTTACGCCACATAAAGTAAATGGGTCAATTGTTAAGGAAGTCATGAAAACAACCCAAAATATATGTTGGTATGGTAAATGTGAAAAATATAAAAACAACAAAAACATATAAGAAATCCTGGGTGTAGGAAGGAAATGGAACTGAAATAGAGTGAACTAGACCCAGAACTAGAACAGAACTAGAAACAGAACTAGAACAGAACTAGAACAGACTAGAACATAACTAGAACAGAACTAGAACCAGAACTAGAACAGAACTATACCGAACTAGAAGAGAACTAGAACAGAACTAGAACAGAACTAGAACAGAAACTAGAACAGAACTAGAACAGAACTAGAACAGAACTAGAACGAACTAGAAAAGAACTAGAAA
Organism: Lucilia sericata; assembly: GCF_015586225.1. Taxonomy (NCBI): domain Eukaryota; kingdom Metazoa; phylum Arthropoda; class Insecta; order Diptera; family Calliphoridae; genus Lucilia; species Lucilia sericata. Next base: position 133,867 of record NW_023995066.1, on the reverse strand, counting down.
GAACTAGAACAGAACTAGAACAGAACTAGAACAGAACTTGAAACAGAAATAGAACAGAACTAGAACAGAACTCTGACAGAACTAGAAAACAGACTAGAACAGAACTAGAACAGAACTAGAAGAGCAGAACTAGAACAGACCTAGAACAGAACTAGACACAGAACTAGAACAGAACTAGAAACAGAAACTAGAAACGAGAAACTAGAACAGAAACTAGGAACAGAACTAGAACAGAACTAGAACAGAACTAGAACATAAACTAGAACAGAACTAGAACAGAACTAGAACAGAACTAGAACAGAACTAGAACAGAACTAGAACAGAACTAGAACAGAACTAGAACAGAACTAGAACAGAACTAGAACAGAACTAGAACAGAACTAGAACAGAACTAGAACAGAACTAGAACAGAACTAGAACAGAACTATAACAGAACTAGAACAGAACTAGAACAGAACTAGAACAGAACTAGAACAGAACTAGAACAGAACTAACAGAACTAGAACAGAACTAGAACAGAACTAGAACAGAACTAGAACAGAACTAGAACAGAACTAGAACAGAACTAGAACAGAACTAGAACAGAACTAGAACAGAACTAGAACAGAACTAGAACAAAAAACAGACTAGAACAGAAACTAGAACAGAACTAGAACAGAACTAGAACAGAACTAGAACAGAACTAGAACAGAACTAGAACAGAACTAGAACAGAACTGAACAATAGAACAGAACTAGAACAGAACTAGAACAGAACTAGAACAGAACTAGAACAGAACTAGAACAGAACTAGAACAGAACTAGAACAGAACTAGAACAGAAACTAGAACAGAACTAGAACAGAACTAGAACAGAACTAGAACAGGAACTAGAACAGACTAGAACAGAAACTAGAACAGAACTAGAACAGGAACTCGAACAGAACTAGAACAGAACTAGAACAGAAACTAGAACAGAACTAGAACAGAACTAGAACAGAACTAGAACAGAACTAGAACAGAACTAGAACAGAACTAGAACAGAACTAGAACAGAACTAGAACAGAACTAGAACAGAACTCGAACAGAACTAGAACAGAACTAGAACAGAACTAGAACAGAACTAGAACAGAACTAGAACAGAACTAGACCAGACACTAGAACAGAACTAGAACAGAACTAGAACAGAACTAGAACAGAACTAGAACAGAACTAGAACAGAACTAGAACAGAACTAGAACAGAAAACTAGAACAGAACTAGAACAGAACTAGAACAGAAACTAGAACAGAACTAGACAGAACTAGAACAGAACTAGAACAGAACTAGAAACAGAACTAGAACAAAATAAATAATTACATTGTAGATTCTTTATTTTATAAAAATTTATACTGCTATTTTCTTTTAGTAAATCTAAAATTTCTTTCCATAACATTCAATTAACTTTCAAACACTTGCACATATGTACGTATGACTATTGTTGTTAGTTTTTTTCCACACAAAATAAATTACTCATACGTATAGAATTTCCTATTGTAAACAAAGTGTATTTAATATTACGTATACGCCTTAAGTTATAAGCAATATACTAAATTAAATATTTAATTGGCAAATTCTATTTCTTTTTATTTCTTTTTGTTGCATATGCAATTTTATTTAATCTGCCACACAATACGATAACAATCTTAAACAAAACTAAATTTATTTTTTCTTTATATTCTGTAAATTGTTTTTAAACATTTTATTACTTAATTTCTTTTTTGAAAACATATTTGTATTGTTGCTCACTTGGAAGGTTTTCTTTAGTATAGACTATTTAATACTATAGTTTACAATCAAAACTATAATATTTTATATTCAATCTATATATTTGTATATCTAGTATTATGGTATCGCAAACTATAGAAAAATATTTATTGTAAAAATATCTAAAATGTCCTTAAAGAACAACAAAGACATAAAAAGGACCCACAAATAATACACAATGCAAAGTTGTTTAAACTATTGTTGAGATTTATTTATGTATTTTATTGGAAAATACAATCATACTCACACAATCAAATAACAAATATATTTTTAATATTTATGCACACTCATGGTATTGTGTAAATAATAAAAAAAAATTGATACAATTTTTAAAATAAACAAAAAAGACAAGAAAATTTCGCAAACTAAACAATAAAGTTTAAAAAAAATAACAACAAATTTAAACAATTTCTTTAGAATCCTTAGAAATTACAGAATTCAAAATAAAATTTTAATTTTGATTTCCCTTAAAGAACTTTACTCAAACTATGATCTTTAACTTTAATCAGCCGTTTGTAATTTTAATTTTTTTAATTTCTCCAACTTAAACATTTAAAAAAAAACTGACTTTATGTCTAAGTCTATATGTCTGTAAATATTCTCTTATACTTAAAAACACATACATATTCCCAAAACTTATAAATATGATTTATATACAATTTAACATATATATTAACTTATGTTCATATATGTGTAAATATGTATAACCAAATCAGCTCATATTTATGTGCTAACTCCCACACATACACATTAACTTGCCAAACTTCGTCTTCTTATTTCAGACTTTAAAACAAACAGATTTTTTCTTGCCTTTTCTGCCAAAGCAAAATTGTTCATGAAAGTCTGCATAATAATAAAATGAAAATATCCTTTGGTATATTTTCTTTATAAATGAAATTAATATAAACAAAAAATAATTTTGTTCTTTACTTTTTCTCTAGTTTTTTCATCTACTTTTAATAGCATGTACAACAATATCAGTGTTATGTGGTTATAAGAGTCTGAAAATGTTTTCTTTTTCATATTTAAAGCAAAAAATGTGGTTAGGAGGTCTTTATACACATAGGAATTTAAGGTGTACTTAGAAAATATGTTGAATTTGTTAAAATTAAAAGATTTCGGAAAATATTAGGAAAATTTCTTGAACTGAACTAGAACTGAACTAGAACTGAACTAGAACTGAACTAGAAACTGAACTAGAACTGAACTAGAAACTGAACTAGAACTGAACTAGAACTGAACTAGAACTGAACTAGAACTGAACTAGAGAACTGAACTAGAACTGAACTAGACTGAACTAGAACTGAACTAGAACTGAACTAGAACTGAATACTGAACTAGAAACTAGAACGGAAGCTAGAACTGAAGCTAGACTGAACTATGAATGAACTAGAACTGAACTAGAAACTGAACTAGCAACTGAACTAGAACTGACTGAACTGAACTGACTGAATCTAGAACTGACACTTAAGAACTGAACTAGAACTGAACTAGAACTGAACTAGAACTGAACTAGAACTGAACTAGAACTGACCTAGAACTGAACTAGGAACTGAACTAGAACTGAACTAGAACTGAACTAGACTTGACTGAACTAGAACTGAACTAGAACTGAACTAGAACTGAACTAGAACTGAACTAGAACTGAACTAGAACTGAACTAGAACTGAACTAGAACTGAACTAGAACTGAACTAGAACTGAACTAGAACTGAACTAGAACTGAACTAGAACTGAACTAGAACTGAACTAGAACTGAACTTAGAACTGAACTAGAACTGAACTAGAACTGAACTAGAACTGAACTAGAACTGAACTAGAACTGAAACTAGAACTGAACTAGAACTGAACTAGAACTGAACTAGAAGAACTAGAACTGAACTAGAACTGAACTAGAACTAGAACTGAACTAGAACTGAACTAGAACTGAACTAGAACTGAACTAGAACTGAACTAGAACTGAACTAGAACTGAACTAGAACTGAACTAGAACTGAACTAGAACTGAACTAGAACTGAACTAGAACTGAACTAGAACTGAACTAGAACTGAACTAGAACTGAACTAGAACTGAACTAGAACTGAACTAGAACTGAACTAGAACTGAACTAGAACTGAAACTAGAACTGAACTAGAACTGAACTAGAACTAGAACTGAACTAGAACTGAACTAGAACTGAACTAGAACTGAACTAGAACTGAACTAGAACTGAACTAGAACTGAACTAGAACTGAACTAGAACTGAACTAGAACTGAACTAGAACTGAACTAGAACTGAACTAGAACTGAACTAGAACTGAACTAGAACTGAACTAGAACTGAACTAGAACTTAACTAGAACTGAACTAGAACTGAACTAGAACTGAACTAGAACTGAACTAGAACTGAACTAGAACTGAACTAGAACTGAACTAGAACTGAACTAGAACTGAACTAAACTGAACTAGAACTGAACTAGAACTGAACTAGAACTGAACTAGAAACTGAACTAGAACTGAACTAGAACTGAACTAGAACTGAACTAGAACTGAACTAGAACTGAACTAGAACTGAACTAGAACTGAACTAGAACTGAACTAGAACTGAACTAGAACTGAACTAGGGGGGAAAAGCAAACAGGTATCAGTTAATGCTTGTTGTTTGGCTTTTAAGAAAATATGCAAAATATTTATTTTTATTGCCAATAATTTACATATGAGGGTTTGTTTAAAAGGCTTTAAATTTGCATGGAAAAGGAGAAGATAAATGGGATTGATGTATAAATAAAAGTGGAAATCAAATGGTTTTTGTTATACAAATTTAAAGAGTTTTTAAATGTTTCATAAAATTATAATTATAAATTCATTAACTGCAAATCTTAAAAATTTATTAAATTTGTAGAAAAGCAGTCTGAAACTCCCAGTTTTATAGTAAAAATTAAGTAAAAAGTTTAAACTGTTAAGTGCTAAAAACTTGATTTTATAATTTATTTTCCAAACGACTTCCCTTTTCTTCAACAACCAGAAGAACCCTTAAATCATTTTCAACATATTTAGTTAGTATTGCACAGATTAACTTCTATTCGTATTATATTTTGTAGCATGTCATGTTTAATAAACCACATAAAAATTATTTCTATAAATCTTTTTGTTTAAAGACTCATAGAAATATAAAACACATACATACATACTTACATAACCACAAAATGTGAAAATGAACAGCAGTAGCGTAAATCAAGCATTACGAATCTAATAATCACAGAAAAATAACAAGCTGAGAAAACAACAGCAAAAATGTAACATAAATGAAAAAAAGAATACAGAAATCAATAAAACACCCGAAAATAAAAATAGAAATATACAAGAAAAATACAGCAAATAGAAGAAATACAACCAAACGAACTAAGAAGTATAAATAATTCAATCAGAAACAATTTATGCGCGAAATGAAAAACGACTTCCTAAAATGTTAAGATAACCTACATTTATACACACACACACACACACACTACCATGAGCAACCATAGCAGTCATTTTTTTTCTAAAACAGTGAAAGTTAAAGGAGGTTCCTATTAGATTGTAACTGTTTCTCTGTTGTACAAATGTATTTTTTCGTTAATATGTGTTAGTATTTTGTGTGTATGTTTATGTCTGTGTGGCTGTGTGTCTGCTCGTGTGTGAGTTTTGTAATAGAAAACAAATCGAAATAAACATTAAATCATAAAAATTGAACTCATTTGTAACATAAAAAGCCCATTAAACACATTACGTCTACTAAAGACTTTGAATACTTAATGTTGTTCCCTTGTTACACCAAAAAAAAAATCGAGGGAAATACTTTTACACAAAAAAATAAAATAACAATAAATAATACCGTAGCAAATACAACAATAAATTTGGAATTGAATACGAATATACTTACAAGCATACATAAATAAGTACTTGTCGTATTTAGGAAAATAGAACATGGCAATTGAAAATAAAAATAAATGTCTTAAATAACTAAATAAAACAGCATAACACTTATATTTCTTAGAACTTGCTTGGTTAAGAATGCAAAAAATATAATTATTTTCAATATAGACAATTTATAGAGACAAATTTCCATAATAAAATGAGTCCAGGATCAGTTCTAGTTCAGTTCTAATTGAGTCAGGATGAGTTCTAGTTCAGTTCTAGTTCAGTTCTAGTTCAGTTCTAGTTCAGTTCTAGTTCAGTTCTAGTTCAGTTCTAGTTCAGTTCTAGTCAGTTCTAGTTCAGTTCTAGTTCAGTTCTAGTTCAGTTCTAGTTCGTTCTAGTTGAGTTCTAGTTGAGTTCTAGTTGAGTTCTAGTTCAGTTCTAGTTCAGTTCTAGTTCAGTTCTAGTTCAGTTCTAGTTCAGTTCTAGTTCAGTTCTAGTTCAGTTCTAGTTCAGTTCTAGTTCAGTTCTAGTTCAGTTCTAGTTCAGTTCTAGTTCAGTTCTAGTTCAGTTCTAGTTCAGTTCTAGTTCAGTTCTAGTTCAGTTCTAGTTCAGTTCTAGTTCAGTTCTAGTTCAGTTCTAGTTCAGTTCTAGTTCAGTTCTAGTTCAGTTCTAGTTCAGTTCTAGTTCAGTCTAGTTCAGTTCTAGTTCAGTTCTAGTTCAGTTCTAGTTCAGTTCTAGTTCAGTTTTAGTTCAGTTCTAGTTCAGTTCTAGTTCAGTTCTCAGTTCAGTTCTAGTTCAGTTCTAGTTCAGTTCTAGTTCAGTTCTAGTTCAGTTCTAGTTCAGTTCTAGTTCAGTTCTAGTTCAGTTCTAGTTCAGTTCTAGTTCAGTTCTAGTTCAGTTCTAGTTCTGTTCTAGTTCTGTTCTAGTTTGTTCTAGTTCTGTTCTAGTTCTGTTCTAGTTCTGTTCTAGTTCTGTTCTAGTTCTGTTCTAGTTTTGTTCTAGTTCTGTTCTAGTTCTGTTCTATTTCTAGTTCTGTTCTATTTCTAGTTCTGTTCTAGTTCTAGTTCTGTTCTAGTTCTGTTCTAGTTGTTCTAGTTCTGTTCTAGTTCTGTTCTAGTTCTGTTCTAGTTCTGTTCTAGTTCTGTTCTAGTTCTGTTCTAGTTCTGTTCTAGTTCTGTTCTAGTTCTGTTCTAGTTCTGTTCTAGTTCTGTTCTAGTTCTGTTCTAGTTCTGTTCTAGTTCTGTTCTAGTTCTGTTCTAGTTCTGTTCTAGTTCTGTTCTAGTTCTGTTCTAGTTCTGTTCTAGTTCTGTTCTAGTTCTGTTCTAGTTCTGTTCTAGTTCTGTTCTAGTTCTGTTCTAGTTCTGTTCTAGTTCTGTTCTAGTTCTGTTCTAGTTCTGTTTAGTTCTGTTCTAGTTCTGTTCTAGTTCTGTTCTAGTTCAGTTCTAGTTCAGTTCTAGTTCAGTTCTAGTTCAGTTCTAGTTCAGTTCTAGTTCAGTTCTAGTTCAGTTCTAGTTCAGTTCTAGTTCAGTTCTAGTTCAGTTCTAGTTCAGTTCTAGTTCAGTTCTAGTTCAGTTCTAGTTCAGTTCTAGTTCAGTTCTAGTTCAGTTCTAGTTCAGTTCTAGTTCAGTTCTAGTTCAGTTCTAGTTCAGTTCTAGTTCAGTTCTAGTTCAGTTCTAGTTCAGTTCTAGTTCAGTTCTAGTTCAGTTCTAGTTCAGTTCTAGTTCAGTTCTAGTTCAGTTCTAGTTCAGTCTAGTTCAGTTAGTTCAGTTCTAGTTCAGTTCTAGTTCAGTTCTAGTTCAGTTCTAGTTCAGTCTAGTTCAGTTCTAGTTCAGTTCTAGTTCAGTTCTAGTTCAGTTCTAGTTCAGTTCTAGTTCAGTTCTAGTTCAGTTCTAGTTCAGTTCTAGTTCAGTTCTAGTTCAGTTCTAGTTCAGTTCTAGTTCAGTTCTAGTTCAGTTCTAGTTCAGTTCTAGTTCAGTTCTAGTTCAGTTCTAGTTCAGTTCTAGTTCAGTTCTAGTTCAGTTCTAGTTCAGTTCTAGTTCAGTTCTAGTTCTCTAGTTCAGTTCTAGTTCAGTTCTAGTTCTAGTTCAGTTCTAGTTCAGTTCTAGTTCAGTTCTAGTTCAGTTCTAGTTCAGTTCTAGTTCAGTTCTAGTTCAGTTCTAGTTCAGTTCTAGTTCAGTTCTAGTTCAGTTCTAGTTCAGTTCTAGTTCAGTTCTAGTTCAGTTCTAGTTCAGTTCTAGTTCAGTTCTAGTTCAGTTCTAGTTCAGTTCTAGTTCAGTTCTAGTTCAGTTCTAGTTCAGTTCTAGTTCAGTTCTAGTTCAGTTCTAGTTCAGTTCTAGTTCAGTTCTAGTTCAGTTCTAGTTCGTTCTAGTTCTGTTCTAGTTCTGTTCTAGTTCTGTTCTAGTTCTGTTCTAGTTCTGTTCTAGTTCTGTTCTAGTTCTGTTCTAGTTCTGTTCTAGTTCTGTTCTAGTTCTGTTCTAGTTCTGTTCTAGTTCTGTTCTAGTTCTGTTCTAGTTCTGTTCTAGTTCTGTTCTAGTTCTGTTCTAGTTCTGTTCTAGTTCTGTTCTAGTTCTGTTCTAGTTCTGTTCTAGTTCTGTTCTAGTTCTGTAGTTCTGTTCTAGTTCTGTTCTAGTTCTGTTCTAGTTCTGTTCTAGTTCTGTTCTAGTTCTGTTCTAGTTCTGTTCTAGTTTTTCTAGTTCTGTTCTAGTTCTGTTCTAGTTCTGTTCTAGTTCTGTTCTAGTTCTGTTCTAGTTGTTCTAGTTCTGTTCTAGTTCTGTTCTAGTTCTGTTCTAGTTTCTGTTCTAGTTCTGTTCTAGTTCTGTTCTAGTTCTGTTCTAGTTCTGTTCTAGTTCTGTTCTAGTTCTGTTCTAGTTCTGTTCTAGTTCTGTTCTTTCTGTTCTAGTTCTGTTCTAGTTCTGTTCTAGTTCTGTTCTAGTTCTGTTCTAGTTCTGTTCTAGTTCTGTTCTAGTTGTTCTAGTTCTGTTCTAGTTCTGTTCTAGTTCTGTTCTAGTTCTGTTCTAGTTCTGTTCTAGTTCTGTCTAGTTCTGTTCTAGTTCTGTAGTCTGTTCTAGTTCTGTTCTAGTTCTGTTCTAGTTCTGTTCTAGTTCTGTTCTAGTTCTGTTCTAGTTCTGTTCTAGTTCTGTTCTAGTTCTGTTCTAGTTCTGTTCTAGTTCTGTTCTAGTTCAGTTCTAGTTCAGTTCTAGTTCTGTTCTAGTTCTGTTCTAGTTCTGTTCTAGTTCTGTTCTAGTTCTGTTCTAGTTCTGTTCTAGTTCTGTTCTAGTTCTGTTCTAGTTCTGTTCTAGTTCTGTTCTAGTTCTGTTCTAGTTCTGTTCTAGTTCTGTTCTAGTTCTGTTCTAGTTCTGTTCTAGTTCTGTTCTAGTTCTGTTCTAGTTCTGTTCTAGTTCTGTTCTAGTTCTGTTCTAGTTCTGTTCTAGTTCTAGTTCTAGTTCTGTTCTAGTTCTGTTCTAGTTCTGTTCTAGTTCTGTTCTAGTTCTGTTCTAGTTCTGTTCTAGTTCTGTTCTAGTTCTAGTTCTGTTCTAGTTCTGTTCTAGTTAGTTATCTGTTCTAGTTCTGTTCTAGTTCTGTTCTAGTTCTGTTCTAGTTCTAGTTCTGTTCTATTCTAGTTCTGTATTTCTAGTTCTTCTATTTCTAGTTCTGTTCTAGTTCTGTTCTAGTTCTGTTCTAGTTCTGTTCTAGTTCTGTTCTAGTTCTGTTCTAGTTCTGTTCTAGTTCTGTTCTAGTTCTGTTCTAGTTCTGTTCTAGTTGTTCTATCTGTTCTAGTTCTGTTCTAGTTCTGTTCTAGTTCTGTTCTAGTTCTGTTCTAGTTCTGTTCTTTTGTTCTAGTTCTGTTCTAGTTCTGTTCTAGTTCTGTTCTAGTTCTGTTCTAGTTCTGTTCTAGTTCTGTTCTAGTTCTGTTCTAGTTCTGTTCTAGTTGTTCTAGTTCTGTTCTAGTTCTGTTCTAGTTCTGTTCTAGTCTGTTCTAGTTCTGTTCTAGTTCTGTTCTAGTTCTCTCTAATTCTGTTCTAGTTCTGTTCTAGTTCTGTTCTAGTTCTGTTCTAGTTCTGTTCTAGTTCTGTTCTAGTTCTGTTCTAGTTCTGTTCTAGTTCTGTTCTAGTTCTGTTCTAGTTCTGTTCTAGTTTGTTCTATTCTGTTCTAGGTTAGTTCTATTTCAGTTTTAGTTCCGTGCGAAGGTTGTAGTCACTCATGGAAATTTAATTTAAATCTGTTTCAAACTAATTTCTTTATTTCCATAAATTTTCCAAAAACATTAAACAAAAAATCTTCATGACCTTTCCTCAGTTGTATAACAAAGGGCTGAAAGTATACCATTCAAGCAATCAAATAAAGGGATCCAATTGTTGTATTTTGAAGTTTTATATACTTTAAAATTCTAATGAGGTTGTTGTTCGCAAAACACACATGTACGCCCTTTGTTAATGAATCTAAAGAAAAGAATGAAAAATTGTATAAAGAAATTTGCCAAGAATTTTGCTAACAACAACAGGTATTAAAGGCTTTTGTTGGCATTAAGAGTTCTTTTTTAATAAAACGAAAAAAATCTCTATGAATGTCTGGTGTCTTGGAAACTTTTTTATATTTTATGAAAATTTAAAAAAGAATAATGAGTGAAATTGATATTGCAGATATTAAAAAATAATGAATAAATAAAAACTTTTTAAATAGGAAAAAATTACTTAAAATTTGTTAAATATTTAAAACTTAATAACAGACTCAGACTTGTAATTTGTACTTTAATAACTATTATATAGAATAGAGTTTGACGCTTTAAATGGTTTTATGTTTTCCCACACACCCTGACCTAATTTGACTAATTAGTGTGAGTGTGTGTATATGTATATAGAAAACTTACTGCAAGCTTTTCATTTTTACTTTATTTAATTTTTCGCTTTGTACAAGTGTTGACATTATAAGAAAATTTTGTTTTATTCTATTCATATTTAAATTTTTGTGTTTTTCTATAGAAATTTCTTATTGCTTTCAACAACTTTAATAACGTCAAGCTAAATTGAACGTAGAACAGATTCACCTACATAAAATATATTTAATTTTTTTTTATGCTGCTTCTTTTCATGTTCATAAAACTGCTTCCAATTTTGTTAACAAATAGATTTAACAAATAAAACCATACAATATAGGAAGACAAACAAACAAACAAACGAAAAAGAAAGAATAATTTTTTAAACAAATTTACACTCATAATTCCTGTACTTTTCACTAGTATGGAAAAAGTATTCTATATAAAATAAAATAAAAAGTTGAGAAAAATAAAATCTACAAGTAAATGGAGCAACAGCTTGAATGAAAGTGTGTGTGTGTGGCTAAAACATATAAAATATTATATGAAAAGATATGAAGAAAAAAAGAGTGAAATGAAAGCTTAAATTGTATGAAACTAGTAATATATGAGAGCATAAGGGGAGTTTCAAAAAGTAGTGATATTTGTTTCATAAAAAACATTTTCTATTAAAAATGCAAATTTTTCCTAATTTTTTTAAAAGAAAATATTTTCTAAAAATTTAACTTTTCATAAAAATGGAATTTTCCTCAAAAATATAATTTTTATAAATATGGAATTTTCCTTATATATGAAATTTTTCATTAAAATCGAATTTTTTCATAAAATGGATTTCTTCATAAAAATAGAATTTTTTTAAAAAGTGGAATTTTTCATAAAAATAGATAAAAATTGAATTTTTCATAAAGCTTGAACTTTTCAATAAATGGGAATTTTTCATAAAATGGCATTTTTTCATAAAAAATAATTTTTCATAAAAATGGAATTTTTCATAAAAATGGAATTTTTCATAAAAATTGAATTTTTCATAAAAATGGAATTTTTCATAAAAATGGATATTTTTTCATATAAATGGAACTTTTCATAAAAATTTAATTTTTCAAAAAAATTTAACTTTACATAAAAATGGAATTTTTCATATAAATGGAATTTTTCATAAATATTTAATTTTTCATAAACATAAAAATGGAATTTTTCATATAAATGAAACTTTTCATTAAAATGAAACTTTTCATAAAAATGGAATTTTTTCATAAAAAGGGTATTTTTCATAAAAATGGAATTTTTCATAATAATGGAATTTTTCATAAAATGAAATTTTTCATAAAAATGAAATTTTTCATAAATGGAATTTTCCTTAAAAATTTTATTTTTTTTATAAAAATGTAATAGTTAGTAGTTAGTTAGTTAGTGTAGTTAGTTAGTTAGTTAGTAGTTAGTTAGTTAGTAGTTAGTTAGTTAGTTAGTCAGTTAGTTAGTTAGTTTAGTTAGTTAGTTAGTTAGTAGTTAGTTAGTTAGTTAGTTAGTAGTTAGTTAGTTAGTAGTAGTTAGTAGTTAGTTAGTTAGTTAGTTAGTTAGTTAGTTAGTTAGTTAGTTAGTAGTTAGTTAGTTAGTTAGTTAGTTAGTAGTTTAGTTAGTAGTTAGTTAGTTAGTAAGTAGTTAGTTAGTTAGTTAGTTAGTAGTTCGTTAGTTAGTTAGTTAGTTAGTTAGTTAGTTAGTAGTTAGTTAGGTTAGTTAGTTAGTTAGTTAGTTAGTCGTTAGAGTTAGTTAGTTAGTTAGTTAGTAGTTAGTTAGTAGTTAGTTAGTAGTTAGTTAGTTAGTTAGTTAGTAGTTAGTTAGTTAGTTAGGAGTTAGTTAGTTAGTTAGTAGTTAGTTAGTTAGTTAGTTAGTTAGTTAGTTAGTTAGTTAGTTAGTTAGTTAGTTAGTTAGTTAGTAGTTAGTTAGTTAGTTAGTTAGTTAGTTAGTTAGTTAGGTAGTTAGTTAGTTAGTTAGTTAGTAGTAGTTAGTTAGTTAGTTAGTTAGTAGTTAGTTAGTTAGTTAGTTAGTTAGTTAGTTAGTTAGTTAGTAGTTAGTAGTTAGGTAGTTAGTTAGTTAGTTAGTTAGTTAGTTAGTAGTTAGTAGTTAGTTAGTTAGTTAGTTAGTTAGTTAGTTAGTTAGTTAGTTAGTTAGTTAGTAGTAGTTAGTTAGTTAGTTTTAGTTAGTTAGTTAGTTAGTTAGTTAGTTAGTTAGTTAGTTAGTTAGTTAGTTAGTTAGGTAGTTAGTTAGTTAGTTAGTTAGTTAGTAGTTAGTTAGTTGTTAGGTAGTTAGTAGTTAGTTAGTTAGTAGTTAGTTAGTAGTTAGTTAGTTAGTAGTTAGGTAGTAGTTAGTTAGTTAGTTAGTTAGTTAGTAGTTAGTTAGTTAGTTAGTTAGTTAGTAGTTAGTAGTTAGTAGTTAGTTAGTTAGTTAGTTAGTTAGTTAGTTAGTTAGTAGTTAGTTAGTTAGTTAGTTAGGTAGTTAGTTAGTTAGTTAGTAGTTAGTGTTAGTTAGTAGTTAGTAGTTAGTTAGTTAGTTAGTTAGTTAGTTAGTTAGTAGTGTTAGTAGTTAGTTAGTTAGTAGTTAGTTAGTTAGTTAGTAGTTAGTTAGTTAGTTAGTTAGTTAGTTAGTTAGTTAGTTAGTAGTAGTAGTTAGTTAGTTAGTTAGTTAGTTAGTTAGTTAGTTAGTAGTTAGTTAGTTAGTTAGTTAGTTAGTTAGTTAGTAGTAGTTAGTTAGTTAGTTAGTTAGTAGTTAGTTAGTTAGTAGTTAGTTAGTTAGTTAGTTAGTAGTTAGTAGTTAGTTAGTTAGTTAGTTAGTTAGTTAGTTAGTAGTTAGTTAGTTAGTTTAGTTAGTTTAGTTAGTTAGAGTTAGTTAGTTAGTTAGTTAGTTTAGTAGTTAGTTAGTAGTAGTTTAGTTAGTTAGTTAGTTAGTAGTAGTTAGTTAGTTAGTTATTTAGTTAGTTAGTTAGTAGTTAGTTCGTTAGTAGAATCAATTAACTTTGTTCTTCCAAGACTTAAGTCATCTTTGGTTTACAAGTTCTCTACCTAATCGATCACTGCAACCGATCAAACGCTGTCTACATTCCTGATGTTTTCCAAATAAGCACTGAAGCTACTTTTCTTTTGGAGATCGTAATTGACCAATATAATTAGAACTTTTTTGACGGCCTTATTTTACAAAACTCCCCTTAACATATTTTACAAAAACATAAATTTACTTAAATTATAAACATATATAGTACTATATAGAAAAAAAACACAAATCTTTGTTACTTTAGAGCAAAAAAGGAAATGACAGCTAAGAAAAAACAACACGTTAAGCGGATTAAATTTTAAAATAACAGAGACAACAGTTATAAACGTAATATACACACATAGTTACACATATGGATATACAAAGGTATCTGGATACAAACATTTTAATACTTTTACATATATATCTTTACATATGTACCTATATTAACAACATATTATATATGAAAATTTATATGTATTTTTCTATATATGTAAGTTAGTAGGTTAGACATACCCATATACATATGTATGTATTTCTCGTTATATTTGTAGTAGTTAAATGAAAATGACATATACAAAGTTAAAGTCACTTGGATTTCAGAGAAATATATAAAAAATAACTGAAAATCCCTTTAGGCATGGTTTTCTTGTTATAAAGCTTTAGCTTAACGAGTATGTACTTGTTTCTTGCAGTAAAAGGGGTATATACCTAAAAGTATGCTTTAATATTTTTTTTTATTGTATTTGTGTATTTCCTGTTTTTTTTTTCTTTAACACACATTTTAAATTGTGCTTCCTGCAGTAGTTTTGTTTAAATTATATTTTCTTTAGGATTTTATATTTTTAATGACATAATTTCTATGTTTCTTTTTTTCCAAAAAATGATCTTTTTTGCTTTACATTATTTTATTTTAGTTGTTCTTTTTTTTTTCTAAATTTCTTCCTTTCCCCAAAATTGTTTCTAATTTTCTTGGCATTTTGTTTCTTTGCTAATCTTGTCAAGGGGTTAAACAATAATAAAAATGTTGATTTCATTTTGGGAATTCGTAATAATTTTAAAGGGTTTATTTCATTTGAAATTAATTTAATTACAAAATTATACCCACATTAAATTTACAAATTTTATGAGGGGGTTCTTTTTCAAGGCTTTTTGGTGTTTTTTTTTTTTATTTATCAAAAATTTTGAAGGGTAATTACAATATAATTTATGGGAGCAGCATGTGTTGCAGTAATTAAAAGCCTAAAATAAAGAAAATAAAGTTTGTTAAAGTCAAGCTATTAAAATATTAAAGGCAAATAATTTGAATTTCATATTTGTATGTTCTACACAAAGAGTTAAACAGGTTCTTTAACTTGTTGTATATTATTGTTTTCTGGAATTTATTTTCAATTTAAAATTTCTTAATCATAGAAATACAATCTATTTTTCTGCAACAACATATGGTGACTTTAAATTCATATGTATTTTCTATGTATTTTACTTTGTTTTTTCCTTTTATTAAATATTTCTTCAATTATTACTGCAGCAGAAGTAGAAAAAGACTCGAACATAGATATGGATTTCGAAATGGCATACAACGACCTCCAGTAACCTCAATTGCAGCCATGTTCGTTACACTACCTTATAGTTTCAAATGAAGTTGTGTACACAACATCCATATGTATGTGTACATACAGAGAAATCCTTGAAAGAAAAGAAAGTCATAACAAATTATGATCATAACAAATATTTTACACATAAACTCTAACACTAGAACAATCGAAAAAAAATATAACATACATATACTTACCCCGCTGTTAAAAGGGCAGTATCATTTGACCTTCTAGTTCAAGTTTCCGAGTTCAGTTCTAGTTCAGTTCTAGTTCTAGTTTCAGTTTCTAGTTCAGTTCTAGTTCAGTTCTAGTTCAGTTCTAGTTCAGTTCTAGTTCAGTTCTAGTTCAGTTCTAGTTCAGTTCTAGTTCAGTTCTAGTTCAGTTCTAGTTCAGTTCTAGTTCAGTTCTAGTTCAGTTCTAGTTCAGTTCTAGTTCAGTTTCTAGTTCAGTTTTAGTTCAGTTCTAGTTCAGTTCTAGTTCAGTTCTAGTTCAGTTCTAGTTCAGTTCTAGTTCAGTTCTAGTTCAGTTCTAGTTCAGTTCTAGTTCAGTTCTAGTTCAGTTCTAGTTCAGTTCTAGTTCAGTTCTAGTTCAGTTCTAGTTCAGTTCTAGTTCAGTTCTAGTTCAGTTCTAGTTCAGTTCTAGTTCAGTTCTAGTTCAGTTCTAGTTCAGTTCTAGTTCAGTTCTAGTTCAGTTCTAGTTCAGTTCTAGTTCAGTTCTAGTTCAGTTCTAGTTCAGTTCTAGTTCAGTTCTAGTTCAGTTCTAGTTCAGTTCTAGTTCAGTTCTAGTTCAGTTCAGTTCTAGTTCAGTTCTAGTTCAGTTCTAGTTCAGTTCTGTTCAGTTCTAGTTCAGTTCTAGTTCAGTTCTAGTTCAGTTCTAGTTCAGTTCTAGTTCAGTTCTAGTTCAGTTCTAGTTCAGTTCTAGTTCAGTTCTAGTTCAGTTCTAGTTCAGTTCTAGTTCAGTTCTAGTTCAGTTCTAGTTCAGTTCTAGTTCAGTTCTAGTTCAGTTCTAGTTCAGTTCTAGTTCAGTTCTAGTTCAGTTCTAGTTCAGTTCTAGTTCAGTTCTAGTTCAGTTCTAGTTCAGTTCTAGTCTAGTTCAGTTCTAGTTCAGTTCTAGTTCAGTTCTAGTTCAGTTCTAGTTCAGTTCTAGTTCAGTTTAGTTCAGTTCTAGTTCAGTTCTAGTTCAGTTCTAGTTCGGTTCTAGTTCAGTTCTAGTTCAGTTCTAGTTCAGTTCTAGTTCAGTTCTAGTTCAGTTCTAGTTCAGTTCTAGTTCAGTTCTAGTTCAGTTCTACTTCAGTTCTAGTTCAGTTCTAGTTCAGTTCTAGTTCAGTTCTATAGTTCTTCTAGTTCAGTTCTAGTTCAGTTCTAGTTCAGTTCTAGTTCAGTTCTAGTTCAGTTCTAGTTCAGTTCTAGTTCAGTTCTAGTTCAGTTCTAGTTCAGTTCTAGTTCAGTTCTAGTTCAGTTCTAGTTCAGTTCTAGTTCAGTTCTAGTTCAGTTTAGTTCAGTTCAGTTCTAGTTCAGTTCTAGTGCAGTTCTAGTTCAGTTCTAGTTCAGTTCTAGTTCAGTTCTAGTTCAGTTCTAGTTCAGTTCTAGTTCAGTCTAGTTCAGTTTCTATCTGTTCTAGTTCAGTTCTAGGTTCAGTTCTAGTTCAGTTCTAGTTCAGTTCTGATTCAGTTCTAGTTCAGTTCTAGTTCAGTTCTAGTTCAGTTCTAGTTCAGTTCTAGTTCAGTTCTAGTTCGTTCTAGTTCAGTTCCAGTTCAGTTCTAGTTCAGTTCTAGTCAGTTCTAGTTCAGTTCTAGTTCAGTTCTAGTTCAGTTCTAGTTCAGTTCTAGTTCAGTTCTAGTTCAGTTCTAGTTCCGTTCCTAGTTCAGTTCTGAGTTCAGTTCAGTAGGTTCAGTTCTAGTTCAGTTCTAGTTCAGTTTCTAGTCAGTTCCTACTGTCAGTTTCTAGTTCAGTTTCTAGTTCAGTTTCTAGTCAGTTCTAGTTCAGTTCTAGGTCAGTTCCTAGTTCAGTTCTAGTTCAGTTCTAGTTCAGGTTCTAGTTCAGTTCTAGTTCAGTCTAGTTCAGTTCTAGTTAGCAGTTCTAGTTCAGTTCTAGTTCAGTTCTAGTTCAGTTCTAGTTCAGTTCTAGTTCAGTTCTAGTTCAGTTCTAGTTCAGTTCTAGTTCAGTTCTAGTTCAGTTCTAGTTCAGTTCTAGTTCAGTTATAGTTCAGTTTCTAGTTCAGTTCTAGTTCAGTTCTAGTTCAGTCTAGTTTCATTCTAGTTCAGTTCTAGTTCAGTTCTAGTTCAGTTCTAGTTCAGTTCTAGTTCAGGTCTAGTTCAGTTCTAGTTCAGTTTCTAGTTCAGTTCTAGTTCAGTTCTAGTTCAGTTCTATTCAGTTTCTAGTTCAGTTCTAGTTCAGTTCTAGTTTCAGTTCTAGTTCAGTTCTAGTTCAGTTCTAGTTCAGTTCTAGTTCAGTTCTAGTTCAGTTCTAGTTCAGTTCTAGTTCAGTTCGTAGTTCAGTTCTAGTTCAGTTCTAGTTCAGTTCTAGTTCAGTTCTAGTTCAGTTCTAGTTCAGTTCCAGTTCAGTTCTAGTTCAGTTCTAGTTCAGTTCTAGTTCAGTTCTAGTTCAGTTCTAGTTCAGTTCTAGTTCAGTTCTAGTTCAGTTCTAGTTCAGTTCTAGTTCAGTTCTAGTTCAGTTCTAGTTCAGTTCTAGTTCAGTTCTAGTTCAGTTCTAGTTCAGTTCTAGTTCAGTTCTAGTTCAGTTCTAGTTCAGTTCTAGTTCAGTTCTAGTTCAGTTCTAGTTCAGTTCTAGTTCAGTTCTAGTTCAGTTCTAGTTCAGTTCTAGTTCAGTTCTAGTTCAGTTCTAGTTCAGTTCTAGTTCTAGTTCAGTTCTAGTTCAGTTCTAGTTCAGTTCTAGTTCAGTTCTAGTTCAGTTCTAGTTCAGTTCTAGTTCAGTTCTAGTTCAGTTCTAGTTCAGTTCTAGTTCAGTTCAGTTCTAGTTCAGTTCTAGTTCAGTTCTAGTTCAGTTCTAGTTCAGTTCTAGTTCAGTTCTAGTTCAGTTCAGTTCAGTTCTAGTTCTAGTTCAGTTCTTGTTCAGTTCTAGTTCAGTTTAGTTCAGTTCTAGTTCAGTTCTAGTTCAGTTCTAGTTCAGTTCTAGTTCAGTTCTAGTTCAGTTCTAGTTCATTCTAGTTCTAGTTCAGTTCTAGTTCAGTTCTAGTTCAGTTCTAGTTCAGTTCTAGTTCAGTTCTAGTTCAGTTCTAGTTCAGTTCTAGTTCTAGTTCAGTCTAGTTCAGTTCTAGTTCAGTTCTAGTTCAGTTCTAGTTCAGTTCTAGTTCAGTTCTAGTTCAGTTCTAGTTCAGTTCTAGTTCAGGTCTAGTTCAGTTCTAGTTCAGTTCTAGTTCAGTTCTAGTTCAGTTCTAGTTCAGTTCTAGTTCAGTTCTAGTTCAGTTCTAGTTCAGTTCTAGTTCAGTTCTAGTTCATTCTAGTTCAGTTCTAGTTCAGTTCTAGTTCAGTTTAGTTCAGTTCTAGTTCAGTTCTAGTTCAGTTCTAGTTCAGTTCTAGTTCAGTTCTAGTTCAGTTCTAGTTCAGTTCTAGTTCAGTTCTAGTTCAGTTCTAGTTCAGTTCTAGTTCAGTTCTAGTTCAGTTCTAGTTCAGTTCTAGTTCAGTTCTAGTTCAGTTCGTTCAGTTCTAGTTCAGTTCTAGTTCAGTTCTAGTTAAGTTCTAGTTCAGTTCTAGTTCAGTTTCAGTTAAACTCTAGTTCAGTTCATCCTTTTGGAGAGATTTACCTTGCAAAACTACTGGGTTACATTAACCACCATACATCGATACATACATAGACATATTTACCTACACTTAGACATTTAATACTTTAAACACATACAAGCAACCAGAAACTATAAAAAAGTCAAACAAAAACAAAGTCGTTGATTAAGAAAAAAGACAGCAGTAATAGTAAAAACAACAATAGTAAAAATAACATTTTTGAAAAAAAAAAACATTTCAACTATTCCAGCAACAGCTGCTGCAGTAATAACTGGGCAAAATGCTGATGGCAGCAAAAAAGGCAAGGAAGTAGAAAAATATAAGCAATTGCAAAACAACACAGCAAAGAAGAGGCTTACTGACATACTGGTATATCGAAATGTAAGGAGGAATAAACAAATATATGTATGAATGTGTGTTACATTTAAAAAGGTACAGATTTAATGTGGTACTTAACTACTATTCGCGAGTCGAGTATTTTCGGAGAAATTAGACAAGGCACGGACTCAAAAGATAATTAAATATTTTTCTAATAAAGACAGATATATCTGTAAAGTATTAATCACGACAAGTTACTATGTACAGTCCTACTCAGGGATCCTAAGTGCCAGTGAACTCTTTTTAACGATCGATAATGGTTTATGCTGCAGTGATAAATTATATGGAACTTATTAAATAGATTCCCTTATTCATTATACCACTGTCAACTTTTTATTACAGTCGATGTTAAAGACAAACAAGGGACTAATACATTTCGAACAATTGACACAAATGTACCTCAATAGTACCTTATACCACTACTATTACATACCTGTTCCATTAATATACTACTAACACACTAACATAGCTACATACATTTGCAAAAATTAAAGTTATATATAGTTGTACACTTTACTCTCTAAGTTGTTTTACACATCCATAGACAAGGATGGCGTTGACATAAAATCGAAATGACTTGAATAAATACACGAAAGTACAAACACAAATACAGAATTCAGCAGAGAAGAAAAGTCGTTTGAAAAGATGAAAAAAAATGAAATTTAACATTAAGCTTAAAAAGGATGTGTGGCTGCTGAAGTGTTATAGGCAGCATAGAACAGAAAAGGACAGGATTGAGGTTCCAAAGAATGCATTTGTGGGCCAATGTGTCAAGTGACTAGGCAGTGAAGCAAACAATAACACCCATGCACACAAACATACAAAACTCTTTATTTTTCTTGTTTTTTTTTCCGTTTAAAGAGAGAAATGAAATAAAATGTGTAAGAAAAACAAAACAATAAGAAAATACATATAAAATGCCAGGGTTTCTTTTTATGTTAAATAATAAAAAAACAAAAGCTTTATGTGCTTTTTTGCTTTAAGCAGCCGCCAGTAACCATTTTTATACTCCTGTTCATATTGCTGGAATCATCTTAACAGCCCACACAAAGACATACACATACTTACAGTTACACTTACTCTTGAGTATCATCTACATTGGCGTTTTCTTCCTTTGGTACCTCTATAGTTTTTTCTTCATCTTCCTTCGGTAAGAAACAATAAGTACAACTGATGATGGTATGATTATTCTTATGCCGTTTTCTGGCTTTAAACTCATCTGAGTCTTCTACTTTTTACATTTGTTTGCCTGCTATTTTTTTTTTATCTAGTCAAGGCTTTTAAAAGTTCAATGGAATTGTTAACTCAAGAGTAACAAAAACAAACAACAACAGCCAGAACAATGCAATATATAGCAACAGCAGCAACAAAAATAAATGATATTTATACCTACAACTTTATTGTAGTTGTTGTAGACATACTATATAAAAAAATTACGGCTGTCTTTTTAATTTTTTCTTGCCTTATTTTTGTGCTCTATCAACAATAAAATGTCTATATGTTTGTGTAACAGTCTTTCACCTCTCTATAAATTGTATCCTTTTTCTATTTTATATGCCGACTACTTTAAATTGTTATTAAAGTTATAAAAAGAGAAGGAATCCACTAAGGACGTGATTAATTTTTGTGGCTCAACCGGAGTTGAAATAAAACTGAACTAGAACTGAACTAGAACTGAACTAGAACTGAACTAGAACTGAACTAGAACTGAACTAGAACTGAACTAGAACTGAACTAGAACTGAAACTAGAACTGAACTAGAACTGAACTAGAACTGAACTAGAACTGAACTAGAACTGAACTAGAACTGAACTAGAACTGAACTAGAACTGAACTAGAACTGAACTAGAACTGAACTAGAACTGAACTAGAACTGAACTAGAACTGAACTAGAACTGAACTAGAACTGAACTAGAACTGAACTAGAACTGAACTAGAACTGAACTAGAACTGAACTAGAACTGAACTAGAACTGAACTAGAACTGAACTAGAACTGAACTAGAACTGAACTAGAACTGAACTAGAACTGAACTAGAACTGAACTAGAACTGAACTAGAACTGAACTAGAACTGAACTAGAACTGAACTAGAACTGAACTAGAACTGAACTAGAACTGAACTAGAACTGAACTAGAACTGAACTAGAACTGAACTAGAACTGAACTAGAACTGAACTAGAACTGAACTAAAACTGAACTAGAACTAGAACTGAACAAGAAATGAACTAGAACTAGAATTGAAACAAGAAATGAACTACAACTTAACTGAAATGAATTAAATTGGAACCGAATCTGAAAGAATTTGATGTGAATCATCTGAAATTGCTTTACTTCTTGTATTCTTTCCCCCAGTTCGGTTAAATATTGTTCTTTTGTTTATTTATTTTTCAGCGATCGATATGTAGGCTCATGTTAAAGCTGTTATTCTCAGTTTTTTTAAACTTCCTGCCTTCATTGTCGGCTTTTCTCACAAACACACATACTAAAAATACTCAAACCCTCCATGTACATACATATTTTTATTTGTGAAATGTATATATTTTTTCTTTTTTAAATATTTTAATACATATTTATATATCTAAGGGGTTAGATGGTGCAAAAAAGGGAAATCATATAACATCCATAGATAAATATAAACCAATCTACACACATATGTACATACATATACATATATATGTATGTATGTACATAAAATGAAACAAGTAAGAAATCACAGAAGCATAACATGCAAAAGCCATTAAAAAATATGAATATTACAAGTTGCTGCAGACCTTCCAAACAACACAAAACAGTTATATTTAAAGGAAGTTATAAAAACGGGTACTACTCACTATTACCCGACTTACAGAAGAAACGGTTTAAGTCTGTGAGATAATATTTTTTAAGGTAATGTAGCTTTAAAAATAATAAATAAGAGGATATATTCATGAACTAAGATATATATATATATATATATATATATATATATATATATATATATATATATATATATATATATATATATATATTGGCAAAAAGGTTTTTGTATAGGTTTAATGTCATAATCGAAAAATAATATTCATATGCATATACATATGTACATACATACATACATACATTGGCAATAAAGTGGGCTATATATGATGATGATGTTGATAAATGGAAGTCCTTAAAATTTTAAACAATTTACCGTTGTAACGATAAAAAACTTCTTGTAACAATTTCAAACTTTCAGTTCTAGTTCAGTTCTAGCTCAGTTCAGTTTCTAGTTCAGTTCTAGTTCAGTTCTAGTTCAGTTCTAGTTCAGTTCTAGTTCAGTTCTAGTTCAGTTCTAGTTCAGTTCTAGTTCAGTTCTAGTTCAGTTCTAGTAGTCAGTCAGTAGTTCTAGTTCAGTTCTCGTTCAGTTCTAGTTCAGTTCTAGTTCCGTTCTAGTTCAGTTCTAGTTCAGTTCTAGTTCGTTCTAGTTCAGTTAGTTCTAGTTCAGTTCTAGTTCAGTTCTAGTTCAGTTCTAGTTCAGTTCTAGTTCAGTTCTAGTTCAGTTCTAGTTCAGTTCTAGTTCAGTTCTAGTTCAGTTCTAGTTCAGTTCTAGTTCAGTTCTAGTTCAGTTCTAGTTCAGTTCTAGTTCAGTTCTAGTTCAGTTTCTAGTTCAGTTCTAGTTCAGTTCTAGTTCAGTTCTAGTTCAGTTCTAGTTCAGTTCTAGTTCAGTTCTAGTTCAGTTCTAGTTCCAGTTCTAGTTCAGTTCTATTTCAGTTCTAGTTCAGTTCTAGTTCAGTTCTAGTTCAGTTCTAGTTCAGTTCTCGTTCAGTTCTAGTTCAGTTCTAGTTCAGTTCTAGTCAGTTCTAGTTCAGTTCTCAGTTCTAGTTCAGTTCTAGTTCAGTTCTAGTTCAGTCTAGTTCAGTTCTAGTTCAGTTCTAGTTCAGTTCTAGTTCAGTTCTAGTTCAGTTCTAGTTCAGTTCTAGTTCATTTCTAGTTCAGTATAGTTCAGTTCTAGTTCAGTTCTAGTTCAGTTCTAGTTCAGTTCTAGTTCAGTTCTAGTTCCAGTTCTAGTTCAGTTCTAGTTCAGTTCTACTTAGTCAGTTCTAGTTCAGTTCTAGTCAGTTCTAGTTTAGTTCTAGTCAGTTCTAGTTCAGTTCTAGTTCAGTTCTAGTAGTTCAGTTCTAGTTCGTTCTAGTTCAGTTCTAGTTCATGTTCTAGTTCAGTTCTAGTTTCAGTTCTAGTTCAGTTCTAGTTCAGTTCTAGTTCAGTTCTAGTTCAGTTTCTAGTTCAGTTCTAGTTCAGTTCTAGTCAGTTTCTAGTTCAGTTCTTATAGTTCAGTTCTAGTTCAGTTCTAGTTTCAGAGTGTCTAGTTCAGTTCTAGTTCAGTTTAGTTCAGTTCTAGTTCAGTTCTAGTTCAGTTCTAGTTCAGTTCTAGTTCAGTTCTAGTTCAGTTCTAGTTCAGTCTAGTTCCAGTTCTAGTTCAGTTCTAGTTCAGTTCTAGTTCAGTTCTAGTTCAGTAGTTCTAGTTCAGGTTCTAGTTCAGTTCTAGTTCAGTTCTAGTTCAGTTCTAGTTCAGTTCTAGTTCAGTTCTAGTTCAGTTCTAGTTCAGTTCTAGTTCAGTTCTAGTTCAGTTCTAGTTCAGTTCTAGTTCAGTTTTTCTTCAGTTCTAGTTCAGTTCTAGTTCAGTTCTAGTTCAGTTCTAGTTCAGTTCTAGTTCAGTTCTAGTTCATTTCTAGTTCAGTTCTAGTTCAGTTCTAGTTCAGTTCTTGTTCAATTCTGGTTCAGTTCTAGTTCAGTTCTTGTTCATTTCTTTTTTATTCAAAAAATTATTTTTATATTTAAATATTTTTCTTTCTTTCCTCAACTCCGCACCTAACAGTACATGACATCAACTCATTTTTCTGTAGGTGGAAGTCATGATTTCTTATAAAAGATTTCAACATTATTTTGACCTCACATGCATAAGTTATGAGTAAGTAGATTTCTTAAGTCTGGTAGTCAACATAATATTTCATCAACAACATCAAATATTCACATGTTGAAAGATCTTTAACAGCAAACACGAATAATAAGAAGAAAAATACTCTTTTGTTGACTTGACATGATGTACACTTGTGCATCAGTAGTTAAGATGCAATGTAATCCAACAAAGAAATATCAACATGGAAGTGAAAAGCAAATATAACAAAAAGCAAAAAATAAATAAGTATAAACATTTATGACTGATTATAAGCAGCAACTGTTTCTAGGAAATTTATATTATGAAGTAGTTAATGTGGAAAACAGCAGCAGCAACAGCAGTAGATAGCAACATTAAGGAGAAATACAAACAAAGGCAACAGTGCCACCGGTAAGACAACTCAATTGAGTTGTAACAGAATTTTACAATAGTTTTTCTTCGGGGTACTTTTAAATATTTAAATGTTTTGTTAGTTTGTTTTTTCAGTTTTCGTATTTTTTGTTTAAATTAGAAATAAGTGAAACTTAGTTTTAACAAACTTAGATAATACAACACTGGCCCACAGGAGTCTTGTGTACTTTTCTCATTGTCTTGTCATATTTTGGGGGCAACTAATGTTGTGTGTTTATCTTTCAATTATATAAACAAACATTAATACTACATGTTGATCATGCTGGTGATAATAATGATCATTTAAACATCATTATCATGTTAGAGTATTTATTTATTGTCTGCGTTTCTTTTGTTAGTTAGTTAAAGGTGCTAAAGGTTTATGATGATATTTGCATATTTGATGAATAAACAACTGACTGCAACCAATGACTGACTAAATGACAGATAGATGAAGTAACTACCTAAGATCTTGGCAAGCAATGAACGGTTAAGATAGTAGTCCGCGACTCTTGTCATTTGTTGTTTAAGCATGCGCATCTTGATAATTTACTGCCTCGTAACACTTGACATCATATCTAGTGATGGAATTTTTGTTCATTTGGTCAATTGATGTGGAAAAAAGTAAGTTTTCTTATTTATTTTTCCACTTAGAGGAAATGAGGGAAATATGATATTTAAATATTAGTATTTTAACTCTACGATGTTTACTCTCAAATTAGGGAGTGGAATTGAGTTGTAAGGTTAAATAGTTTTTACGTGAAAATTAAGAGTTAAATAAAATTAAGATTTTCCCAAAATAGATTTTATCTCTAGCACTTTGGGAAATTATTTAGAGCGTGCATGCTACGAACAAAAACGTTAATCACTGGTATTTGGGTTAATTAGGGAGTATATTGAATAATCAAAATCATACTAAAATAAACATTTTCTTTAGCTAATGTGTTTGTATTTCTAACATAATCCATAAATAGTTTTACTAGACTTAGTTCTGATCTAGTTCAGTTCTAGTTCAGTTCTAGTTCAGTTCTAGTTCAGTTCTAGTTCAGTTCTAGTTCAGTTCTAGTTCAGTTCTAGTTCAGTTCTAGTTCAGTTCTAGTTCAGTTCTAGTTCAGTTCTAGTTCAGTTCTAGTTCAGTTCTAGTTCAGTTCTAGTTCAGTTCTAGTTCAGTTCTAGTTCAGTTCTAGTTCAGTTCTAGTTCAGTTCTAGTTCAGTTCTAGTTCAGTTCTAGTTCAGTTCTAGTTCAGTTCTAGTTCAGTTCTAGTTCAGTTCTAGTTCAGTTCTAGTTCAGTTCTAGTTCAGTTCTAGTTCAGTTCTAGTTCAGTTCTAGTTCAGTTCAGTTCTAGTTCTAGTTCAGTTCTAGTTCAGTTCTAGTTCAGTTCTAGTTCAGTTCTAGTTCAGTTCTAGTCAGTTCTAGTTCAGTTCAGTTCAGTTCTAGTTCTAGTTCAGTTCTAGTTCAGTTCTAGTTCAGTTCTAGTTCAGTTCTAGTTCAGTTCTAGTTCAGTTCTAGTTCAGTTCTAGTTCAGTTCTAGTTCAGTTCTAGTCAGTTCTAGTTCTAGTTCAGTTCTAGTTCAGTTCTAGTTCAGTTCTAGTTCAGTTCTAGTTCAGTTCTAGTTCAGTTCTAGTTCAGTTCTAGTTCAGTTCTAGTTCAGTTCTAGTTCAGTTCTAGTTCAGTTCTAGTTCAGTTCTAGTTCAGTTCTAGTTCAGTTCTAGTTCAGTTCTAGTTCAGTTCTAGTTCAGTTCTAGTTCAGTTCTAGTTCAGTTCTAGTTCAGTTCTAGTTCAGTTCTAGTTCAGTTCTAGTTCAGTTCTAGTTCAGTTCTAGTTCAGTTCTAGTTCAGTTCTAGTTCAGTTCTAGTTCAGTTCTAGTTCAGTTCTAGTTCAGTTCTAGTTCAGTTCTAGTTCAGTTCTAGTTCAGTTCTAGTTCAGTTCTAGTTCAGTTCTAGTTCAGTTCTAGTTCAGTTCTAGTTCAGTTCTAGTTCAGTTCTAGTTCAGTTCTAGTTCAGTTCTAGTTCAGTTCTAGTTCAGTTCTAGTTCAGTTCTAGTTCAGTTCTAGTTCAGTTCTAGTTCAGTTCTAGTTCAGTTCTAGTTCAGTTCTAGTTCAGTTCTAGTTCAGTTCTAGTTCAGTTCTAGTTCAGTTCTAGTTCAGTTCTAGTTCAGTTCTAGTTCAGTGCTAGTTCGGTTCTAGTTCAGTTCTAGTTCAGTTCTAGTTCAGTTCTAGTTCAGTTCTAGTCATTCTAGTTCATTTCTAGTTCAGTTCTAGTTCAGTTCTAGTTCAGTTCTAATTCAGTTCTAGTTCAGTTCTAATTCAGTTCTAATTCAGTTCTAATTCAGTTCTAGTTCAGTTCTAGTTCAGTTCTAGTTCAGTTCTAGCTCAGTTCTAGTTCAGTTCAGTTCAGTTCAGTTCTAGTTCAGTTTTAGTTCAGTTCTAGTTCAGTTCTAGTTCTAGTTCAGTTCCAGTTCAGTTCTAGTTCAGTTCTAGTTCAGTTCTAGTTCAGTTCTAGTTCAGTTCTAATTCAGTTCTAATTCAGTTCTAATTCAGTTCTAGTTCAGTTCTACTTCAGTTCTACTTCAGTTCTAGTTCAGTTCTAGCTCAGTTCTAATTCAGTTCTAGTTCAGTTCTAGTTCAGTTCTAGTTCAGTTCTAGTTCAGTTCCAGTTCAGTTCTAGTTCAGTTCTAGTTCAGTTCTAGTTCAGTTCTAATTCAGTTTTATTCGTTCTAGTTCAGTTCTAGTTCAGTTCTAGTTCAGTTCTAGTTCAGTTCTAGTTCAGTTCTAGTTCAGTTCTAGTTCAGTTCTAGTTCAGTTCTAGTTCAGTTCTAGTTCAGTTCTAGTTC
This sequence comes from Lucilia sericata, assembly GCF_015586225.1. NCBI lineage: Eukaryota > Metazoa > Arthropoda > Insecta > Diptera > Calliphoridae > Lucilia > Lucilia sericata. The sequence continues at coordinate 106,521 of NW_023995066.1, read as the reverse complement.
AGTTCTAGTTCAGTTCTAGTTCAGTTCTAGTTCAGTTCTAGTTCAGTTCTAGTTCAGTTCTAGTTCAGTTCTAGTTCAGTTCTAGTTCAGTTCTAGTTCAGTTCTAGTTCAGTTCTAGTTCAGTTCTAGTTCAGTTCTATTTCAGTTCTAGTTCAGTTCTAGTTCAGTTCTACTTCAGTTCTAGTTCAGTTCTAGTTCAGTTCTAGTTCAGTTCTATTTCAGTTCTAGTTCAGTTCTAGTTCAGTTCTAGTTCAGTTCTAGTTCGGTTCTAGTTCAGTTCTAGTTCAGTTCTAGTTCAGTTCTAGTTCAGTTCTAGTTCAGTTCTAGTTCAGTTCTAGTTCAGTTCTAGTTCAGTTCTAGTTCAGTTCTAGTTCAGTTCTAGTTCAGTTCTAGTTCAGTTCTAGTTCAGTTCTAGTTCAGTTCTAGTTCAGTTCTAGTTCAGTTCTAGTTCAGTTCTAGTTCAGTTCTAGTTCAGTTCTAGTTCAGTTCTAGTTCAGTTCTAGTTCAGTTCTAGTTCAGTTGTAGCTCAGTTCTAGTTCAGTTCTAGTTCAGTTCTAGTTTAGTTCTAGTTCAGTTCCAGTTCAGTTCTAGGGTTGTTCTAGTTCAGTTCTAGTCAGTAAATTTGTATTGTAAAAAAAAATGTTAAATAAATAAATACATATAAATTTGATTTATTAGTTTATTAAGTATATGCCACGGTTTATCACATTAAAACACTTCTACAAATATGCTCCATTTTTAACGAATATAAATAGAGTTCAACTGAAAAGAAAAATAAATTTCTATTAAATTATTATTTATATATTTTAAGGATTATAATTTTCTAAGCGAAAAGAAAAACACCAAAACCTATTTAAGGCATACTAGTTTGAATATAATAGAACCATATATAGAGAGTGTTATATGAATACTTACAATAGTAGTAATGTAAATTATATAAATATATTCAACCAGTATGAAGCTATTTGAATGCATACAGGAATAAACCAGTTGGAAATTTCCTACATTTTCCTATACAAATACATATGCACCTACATGCTACAAACTTTCATTTCCATTCTCATTTTTAGTTTGCTTCTTAGTTTTTAGACACCAAAACTCGAAACTCTAACAATTTGTTTTTTTTTATTTTTGCACTCGCTTTTATTAAGTTTATATTTTTTTTAATATGCCACAAATGTAGCATGTTTGCTATGCATATAAAATAGACTAGCGAAAATATAAGTATATGTATGTATATTTAATAACGAAATAATAATAAAAGTTCTAACCTAATTTTGAGTTTATTAAATTTTAAATAAAATGTTTAAAAGATTTATGGTCGAGTGATTAATATTTAGAAAGAAAATATTGTAGATCAAATTAGAATGAGAGGTTTAAAAGTTAACAAATACAGCTGTATTTGGACCAAAGATAAAGGCCTATTTGCTAGAGATCGGCCAAATATAATATCAGCACGATGTAAAAATTATGTATATTAATTGTGAAGCTATTGAGACAATTACCCTCTTGCCATTTTTACCACCTTGGCAAAAACTAGCATTGGAAGTAAGGATTTAAATGCTAAAATTTACTTACACAATAGCATTTTAAAAAGGCAAGTGCTTACCACGTTCTTATGTAAGTACTTACTGCGATCGCCTGTAAATAGAGACTTTTTCACAAACTTCAGGACACAATATCTCGAATAAGATTCGGAGGCCTTTGGAATGGTACACTTTGGTCTCTGAGTTAAAATGTTTGTGAAAAAGTTTTATTTTTAAGACTCAAAAAGGACCAATAATGGCGTCTTTTCAGATCTCAGGACTTTTATAAAAAGTTTTTCAGTTGTTAGTAGTTAGTTAGTTAGTTAGTTAGTAGTTAGTTAGTTAGTTAGTTAGTAGTTAGTTAGTTAGTTAGTTAGTTAGTTAGTTAGTTAAGTTGTTAGCTAGTTAGTTAGTAGTTAGTTAGTTAGTTAGTTAGTTAGTTAGTTAGTTAGTAGTTAGTAGTTAGTTCGTTAGTTAGTTAGTTAGTTAGTTAGTTAGTTAGTTAGTTAGTTAGTTGTTAGTTAGTTAGTTAGTTAGTTAGTTAGTAGTTAGTTAGTTAGTTAGTTAGTTAGTTAGTTAGTTAGTAGTTAGTTAGTTAGTTAGTTAGGTTAGTTAGTTAGTTAGTTAGTTAGTTAGTTAGTTAGTAGTTAGTTAGTTAGTTAGTTAGTTAGTTAGTTAGTTAGTTAGTTAGTTAGTTAGTTAGTTAGTTAGTTAGTAGTTAGTTAGTTGTTAGTTAGTTAGTTAGTAGTTAGTTAGTTAGTTAGTTAGTTAGTTAGTTAGTTAGTTAGTTTAGTTAGTTAGTTAGGTAGTTAGTTAGTTAGTTAGTTAGTAGTAGTAGTTAGTTAGTTAGTAGTTAGTTAGTTAGTGTTAGTTAGTTTAGTTAGTTAGTAGTTAGTTAGTTAGTAGTTAGTTAGTTAGGTAGTTAGTTAGTTAGTTAGTTAGTTAGTTAGTTAGTTAGTTAGTTAGTTAGTTAGTTAGTTAGTTAGTTAGTTAGTTAGTTAGTTAGTAGTTAGTTAGTTAGTTAGTTAGTTAGTTAGTTAGTTAGTTAGTTAGTTAGTAGTTAGTTAGTTAGTAGTTAGTTAGTTAGTTAGTTAGTTAGTTAGTTAGTTAGGTAGTTAGTTAGTTAGTTAGTAGTAGTATTAGTTAGTTAGTAGTTAGTTAGTTAGTTAGTAGTAGTTAGTTAGTAGTTAGTTAGTTAGTAGTTAGTTAGTTAGTTAGTTAGTTAGTTAGTTAGTTGTTAGTTAGTGGTAGTTAGTTAGTTAGTTAGTTAGTTAGTTAGTTAGTTAGTTAGTTAGTTAGTTATTAGTTAGTTAGTTAGTTAGTTAGTTAGTTCGTTAGTTAGTTAGTTAGTTAGTTAGTTTTAGGTTTAGTTAGTTAGTTAGTAGTTAGTTAGTTAGTTAGTTAGTTAGTTAGTAGTTAGTTAGTTAGTTGTAGTTAGCTAGTTAGTAGTAGTTAGTTAGTTAGTTAGTAGTTAGTTAGTTAGTTAGTAGTTAGTTCGTAGTTAGTTAGTTAGTTAGTTAGTTAGTTAGTTAGTTAGTTAGTTAGTTAGTTGTTAGTTAGTTAGTAGCTAGCTAGCTAGTTAGTATCTTGACGTCAGTCAGTATCTTTGTAATTTTCTCTCTATAATTCATTTTTTTTTTTTTTTGTTTACTCAATTTCTTTTCAACCTTCTGTAAAAGACAATGTTCATTTCGATCCTTACGTTGTTCCAGTTTTGCATTTCCCAGCCAAAGAGAAACACCTTACGATTCTAACCCTAACAAAAATTTGGAAGAAAACAAGTAATTTTATACAAATTACTCTAACTTAAGCTTTGGTATTCATGAAAATCCCTACAAACACAGTTTCACACAAACAGACACTCTATATGTTGGTAGTTTAGAAAGAAAATTACATGTAATACAAGTACAAAACGAAAAAATGGGATCATAGAAAATTATTGTACCAAAAATTCCAAAAAATATTTCTGCAAACTCATATGCAATAGTATAAGTAACACTTGTTATTTAAAGTACAGCAAAGAAAGTAATGCATGCAAAATTACCGGTAAAAACTGAAATTGGAGAAAAATATTAGAGAAAAACAACGATATAACAAAATACATATGTATTTGTGAGCACAAAAATAGAAAGAATAGCATAACAACAAACACAGTTATTTTGTTGGTAAATGCAAAAAATAGTTGGAGTTGCAATGTATGGAAAAAAATCGTTGCATATTTCAAGACATAACTGATGTTGTTGAAATAAGAGTTACCAGTTATTAGGGAAGGTAAGCGAGATATCAGAAATCGTATACGAACTAAATTCTTTAACATGGATAACTCTCAAATTGACCTAACTGTAGATAGCTAAAAATTTTATATATAATTTTTTAATTAGTTGTTGTTTCACTTATTGCTAAAATTCTGTCTGTGTATCCCTCCATATGGAATTTGTGTCTGCTATAGTTTTTGTTGAGTTTGTTTTTTGCACCTTAAAATTAGCTTCGTTTTGCATTGATGCATATGAAATTGCATACTTATAGGAGGTTATTTAGATGTTGTTATTCCTGTTACTATTATTTCTAAGAAAAACAGTAGTGTATATTATTTAAATGGCACACAAACAAACACATTTAAATATACATATACATATACTAACATACAAAATCCTTACAATGTTATTTGCTTGTTATTTTCCCTACCCTGATGCTAACGAGTTGGTAAAACTATGCAGGTTTAAAAAACAAAATAGCAAAAAAATAGAAACCACAAAATTTCCCGTCTAACAGTCCTAAAAACACATCAACATTCACACACATAGAAAAAGACTAAACATGTGAGTGTTTAGATGTTATGATCCTATGAGAGTGTATGTAAGTATCCTTTTTATTTTGCATTTAGAAAAGTATGAGTATTATTTTACGTGTGGTACTTCATACATAGTTTTCTAAACAGTATTGAAGCAGCAGGAAATATCTAGAAAAACAATTTTATTATACAACGCTAACAAGCAAAATATAGGAAAAATATGGCAAAATGTTGTTTCTAAATTCAGCATATAGTGTAGCAAATGATTAAAGCAAACATTTAGTTTTATTTTTCAATATAGCTTTGACTTCTATAAGTAAAATTGTATAGAATATAGTAATATTGGAATTTTAAAGGTGTTTTTTATGGTACTATATGTAGCACCTTAAACTATGCCATAAATATTTAATGGTCAAGCATAGTTTTAGGTTATTGAAGCTATGGTTATAAAAGTATGTTAATTGTAATGTTTAGAATTATTTAAATGTTAATATATTACAAAAACGTTAACACACTATGATTAGATTATGACGAGATTATGACTAGAATATGACTAGACTATGACTAGACTATGACTAGACTATGACTAGACTATGACTAGACTATGACTAGACTATGACTAGACTATGACTAGACTATGACTAGACTATGACTAGACTATGACTAGACTATGACTAGACTATGACTAGACTATGACTAGACTATGACTAGACTATGACTAGACTATGACTAGACTATGACTAGACTATGACTAGACTATGACTAGACTATGACTAGACTATGACTAGACTATGACTAGACTATGACTAGACTATGACTAGACTATGACTAGACTATGACTAGACTATGACTAGTGACTAGACTATGACTAGACTATGACTAGACTATGACTAGACTATGACTAGACTATGGACTCGACTATGACTAGACTATGACTAGACTATGACCTAGACTATGACTAGACTATGACTAGACTATGGACTAGACTAGACTAGACTATGACTAGACTATGACTCGTACTATGACTAGAATATGACTAGACTATGACTAGACTCTGACTAGACTAGACTAGACTATGACTAGACTATGACTAGACTATGACTAGACATGACTAGACTATGACTGGACTATGACTAGACTATGACTAGACTATGACTAGACTATGACTAGACTATGAATAGACTATGACTAGACTATGACTAGACTATGACTAGACTATGACTAGGACTATGACTAGACTATGACTAGACTATGACTAGACTATGACTAGGACTATGACTAGACTATGACTAGACTATGACTAGACTATGACTAGACTATGACTAGACTATGACTAGACTAGACTATGACTAGACTATGACTAGACTATGACTAGACTATGACTAGACTAGACTAGACTAGACTATTACTAGAGTATTACTAGACTATAACTGGACTATGATTAGACTTTGAACTAGACTTTTAACTAGACTTTAAACTGGCCTTTAAGCTAGACATTGAACTAAATTTTGAATTAGAATTTAAACTAGACTTTGAACTAAACTTTAAATTAGAATTTAAATTAGACTTGAAAGTAGACTCTGAACTAGAATTTAAACTAGAAGTTGAAATAGACATTAATCTAAACTTTAAATTAGAATTTGAACTAGACTTTGAACTAGACTTGAATTAGACACAGAACTAGACTTTGACAAAACTATCACTAGACTATGATCTAGATTTTGAACAAAACTTTGAATAAGAATTTGAACTAGATTTTAAACTTGACTTTTAACTAGACTTTGAATCAGACTTCGAACTAGGCTTTGAACTAGAATTTAAACTATACCTTGAACTTAACTTTGAATTGGAATTTGAACTAGATGTTGAACTAGGCTAGAACTAGACACTGAACTAGACTTTGACAAAACCATCACTAGACTTTGATGTAGATTTTGTACTAAACTTTGAATTAGAATTTGAACCTAACTTTGAACTAGACTTTGAACTACATTCTGAGCTAGACTTTGACAAAACTATCACTAGACTTTTAAGTAGATTTTGAACTAAACTTTGAACTAGACTTTGTATTATTCGTTGAACTAGATTTTTAAGTAAAATTTTAACTTGACTGTGATCTAGCTTTAAATCTTTATTTGAATTATAATTTTATCCAGGATTTGAGCTATCCTATGACACATTTAATTAAGTTTTATACTAAAATTTGAAAAAAAGCCTTAAACTAAACATTGAATTCGATTTTGAATGGACTTTGAACTAATATTTATAATTTAGTATTAGAACTATATTATAATTCAATAACTTTTATAGGTCTTTGTTTTTGCTATTCTATTATTTTAAAACATATTATAAAAATTTATTTTAAATTCCCACAAACCTCCTAAAAGTTGTCTAATTAATTTTTCGATTTGATGGCTTTATATAACTTTATGGGACTATATACTATCGCTGCACAGTGGTATAGAAAAAAAAAAGAGGGAAATAATTCGGTAACTTCTAAACGGTTGATCCGATTTTAATGAAATTTGGTATGCACAAAGGAGGTGTTGTCGAGTTTAGGTTTTGAATTTGGACCTTATAGGCCAACCAGGGGCCCGGCGGGGGGTCCTCAAATTAGGACACCTCGGCTATGTTAAATTTTTAAAACGATCCTATTTCTTCATTTGATTTCCGATTTATATAGAATCTCCTCATCGAGCACTATAAAAAATGTCGTCGTAGCAGTAAATTATCTCTTATAGTTTAGGAGATATTCGCATTTGAAAATTAAAATTTTAAAATTTTTACCGTCCTTACCGTCCAAATATTCCCGATTTTCGATTTTTTAAATCGGAAATCAAATGAAGAAATAGGATCGTTTTAAAAATTTAACATAGCCGAGGTGTCCTAATTTGAGGACCCCTCGCCGGGCCCCTGGTAGGCCTATAAGGTCCAAATTCAAAACCTAAACTCGACAACACCTCCTCTTTGTGCATACCAAATTTCATTAAAATCGGATTAACCGTTTAGAAGTTCCCGAATTATTTCCCTCTTTTTTTTCCTATACCACTGTGCGCTGTATGCATTTATACAACTGAGAATTTACCTAAAACCACATTTTAAAATAATTAAATTCAATAAAATGGTTTGGCTTGGCAAATATTTTTGGCCTGACCTTGTAACCGAAAAAAAACTATATAAAAATAAAGTTTATAGAACAGATTTTTTTTGATTTTTATTAAACCAACAACCCAATGACATTTATGAATAAAAAGCATACATGCAAATATTTGATTGCTGCAGTGATTTATTGATTGAGTACTTTTGTTTGGAAAACTTTTCGTTGCTAATAAATTCTAATGGAACGAGTACTACTACTACTACTGCTGCTGCTAAAACTATTGCTACTGTTATATTTTAGTTGGCCTGTAACAAATTTTATTACTTGCCTGAATTGATTTATAAATATTTAAAATCCGTTGAAGCATACTTTTAGGCCACTAACAACAGTATTTTTATTAGTATATTTTTAGTCCATTTTTTATTTAAATAAGTTCTATTAATTTTAGTTGGTTTACTGTTTTCTATGTTTTATTTCTAAATCTCATAATTTATTCAAACATGACACTTTATGGTCTATTTTTCCATAATTTGTTTTTTTCTTCTTCTTTTTCATTTTGTCATACTTCTAAGTAAACAAACAAAAAACTAACTCTTTATTGACTCTAAAACTAACATTTATTTTCATATTGACCCAAATATTAACCAATCGACCGTTATTTAAACATAGTTTTCAGTAGCATATGCAAAACTTTGTCCCCAGCCATAGTTCAATTTCAAACATACTTTCCATCTCGTTTATCACACTGCTAGTTATGCACTATGGGCCAGCTTTTATATGCAAACATGTGTGCTTACAAACCAATAGTTATTCCTAAATGTTATTGGTATGGGTTAGTATGCATAAAAATTTATTTAAATAAAAACAAAAAAAAAAACAAAAACTGAGAAAAAAGTAAAAGTCATACGGTAGTTACAACTGTCAGACTAGCACGTTTCATGGGATTTATGACAACAAAATTAATATTAATGCAAAAACTTTGTTTGACTGGGAATTTTTTGTCTCCCTATACACAGATATATTTTTTAACTTTATTTTAAAACATTTATATTATTTACTGGATTTATTTTTCATATTGAGGAAACACAAACACTTACCATCAACATGCATAATATAATCAACACCATTTTTTAGTACCTACTAACTAGTATATTCTTGTTTACCTCATCTTACATGTTAGCCTTTTGTGTATGTATAATTTAATATTAGGGGTAATGAAAAGTTATAGGTTATAAACTAGCAGTTATAGTTATAAACTAGCCGTAGTCCAGTCTATAGTCTAGTGTATAGCCTGTAGTCAAGTCTACAGTCTAGTCTACAGTCAATAGTCTAGTTTAATATTGTTTATAGTCTATAGTCTAGTCTATAGTCTAGTCTATAGTCTAGTCTATAGTAGTCTAAGTCTAGTCTATAGTCTAGTCTATAGTCTAGTCTATAGTCTAGTCTATAGTCTAGTCTATAGTCTAGTCTATAGTCTAGTCTATAGTCTAGTCTATAGTCTAGTCTATAGTCTAGTCTATAGTCTAGTCTATAGTCTAGTCTATAGTCTAGTCTATAGTCTAGTCTATAGTCTAGTCTATAGTCTAGTCTATAGTCTAGTCTATAGTCTAGTCTATTCTAGTCTATAGTCTAGTCTATAGTCTAGTCTATAGTCTAGTCTATAGTCTAGTCTATAGTCTAGTCTATAGTCTAGTCTATAGTCTAGTCTATAGTCTAGTCTATAGTCTAGTCTAGTCTAGTCTATAGTCTATCGTTAGTCTATAGTCTAGTCTATAGTCTAGTCTATAGTCTAGTCTATAGTCTAGTCTATAGTCTAGTCTATAGTCTAGTCTATAGTCTAGTCTATAGTCTAGTCTATAGTCTAGTCTATAGTCTAGTCTATAGTCTAGTCTATAGTCTAGTCTATAGTCCTAGTCTATAGTCTAGTCTATAGTCTAGTCTATAGTCTAGTCTATAGTCTAGTCTATAGTCTAGTCTATAGTCTAGTCTATAGTCTAGTCTATAGTCTAGTCTATAGTCTAGTCTATAGTCTAGTCTATAGTCTAGTCTATAGTCTAGTCTATAGTCTAGTCTATAGTCTAGTCTATAGTCTAGTCTATAGTCTAGTCTATAGTCTAGTCTATAGTCTAGTCTATAGTCTAGTCTATAGTCTAGTCTATAGTCTAGTCTATAGTCTAGTCTATAGTCTAGTCTATAGTCTAGTCTATAGTCTAGTCTATAGTCTAGTCTATAGTCTAGTCTATAGTCTAGTCTATAGTCTAGTCTATAGTCTAGTCTATAGTCTAGTCTATAGTCTAGTCTATAGTCTAGTCTATAGTCTAGTCTATAGTCTAGTCTATAGTCTAGTCTATAGTCTAGTCTATAGTCTAGTCTATAGTCTAGTCTATAGTCTAGTCTATAGTCTAGTCTATAGTCTAGTCTAGTCTAGTCTATAGTCATAGTCTAGTCATAGTCTAGTCATAGTCTAGTCATAGTCTAGTCATAGTCTAGTCATAGTCTAGTCATAGTCTAGTCATAGTCTAGTCATAGTCTAGTCATAGTCTAGTCATAGTCTAGTCATAGTCTAGTCATAGTCTAGTCATAGTCTAGTCATAGTCTAGTCATAGTCTAGTCATAGTCTAGTCATAGTCTAGTCATAGTGTAGTAATAGTTTAGTCATATTTTGATAGGTGTTTCAGTTCTATTTTAGCTTAGAACTCTTTATCCGTCATCTAATATTTATCCAGCACAGTGTTACTACGATATCGCAATATTCTCTTAGTACATTAATATGTGGATGTATATTAAAACAAATACATTTAAACATATACTATATACAAATTTGTTCTTTTGTGTACATATGCAAAATGGCTTTTAAACACATGCACCAACTAACTGCAAAGGCTAAAGAATATAAGAGAAAAAATTTTAAGTAAAACCAAGTCATAAATGGCGGTAGAGTTTATTTTACCTACATTTAAATTGTGAATTTTACTCCGGATTTTTTTTTGCTTTCATTTTTGTGGAGCAAGAGTGAGAGCGAAAATGAAAGCATAACTATACAAACGAACTCAGCGGCATTATTTGCATTTTTTGTCGCATTATGGAAAAAAACTTTTCACATATGTACCAAGTACTAATACACAGATATAGAGCGACTTACACCGCAATATAAATGTATATAAAATGTCAGCATTTGTGACAATCCTGTAAAGGTCTGGCCAAATATTATTTAGCTGTTTGAGTACCACTGTACCAACGGAGTAAAATAGGTACAAAGTAGTGGAGATAATAATAGTTTAAGAATAAAAACTAGACTGGAATTTTAACTAGGCTATGGGCCATATTATAGGCTATATGGCGATTTCTAGATTATGCTGTTGGCTTGTGTATATACCATAATATATTCAATATTAAGTTATTATTAATTTAACCCCACTACTATTTAAGTGAACACAACTGTTTTGTATATGAGTTCGTAAAAACCGCACATTTAAAACAAACATTATGACTTTATGTATGCATGTATGTATGGTATACAAACAAATATAGTTTTATGTATTGGAACAATAATTTTATATTATCATCGAAGTGCATATGTGTGTAATTGTTAAACATGCATGTATGGGTTAAACACATATGTACTGTTACTAAAACACACATACAAAAACCTTTTGCATATATTTTGAATTGTATATATTAGAGTAAGGAAAAGTGTAACATAAAATATTGAATACATTGGCATACAATATTAAACATGCTAAAACGAGGGCAGTCTAAAAATTTACTTTATTAACTTATCCCTATATATCGGTCTTAGTTGCTTGATTGTACAGATTGTCTTCGTATACATTTTTACTTTTACAACCATTATGTGCTATACACAACAGGAACGAACATAACAAGACAAATGTAGGTCACGGTAGATTGCAAAAAATATTAAAACATTAAAGAAAATATAAAAAACATTCATGCACACATACATACATATAAAAAATTAAACATGTTTGTTTTAATGTTTGCTATTCCTATTAGTTTTACAAGGCAGTGGGCGTTTTCGAAACAGTATCAATGTTTATGGTTAATAAAAATATATGATTGTATTTACGAGCATTTATTTTACGTTGGTGTGTATATATTTGTGCAAGTGCGGTTGTATGCATGTTTACTTTACACACATACATACATGCTTACATAAATGGGAAAATAAAGAGGTGAAAGTAAAATAAATGCCAAATGAATATAAATAAAATATAGCATAAAAATAATTTAAAAGACCGTGTTTTAATTTTTGCTGTAAAAGTTTCATTTATTAGGTTTTAGGTAGAGAAAATTTAATTAGCGAGGTTAAGCGAAAAAAATTATGACCAAAACCGATTATAAGTTAAAGTGTAACCTAAAGGTAGGCTTCATTTATGTGGCAAATAAGCAAACTTGAGTTATCCCACACTAAACCTAGACAATAACTAGACTATGACTACTCTATGATTAGACTATAACTAGACTATGACTAGACTATGACTAGACTATGACTAGACTATGACTAGACTATGACTAGACTATGACTAGACTATGACTAGACTATGACTAGACTATGCCTAGACTATGACTAGACTATGACTAGACTATGACTAGACTATGACTAGACTATGACTAGACTATGACTAGACTATGACTAGACTATGACTAGACTATGACTAGACTATGACTAGACTATGACTAGACTATGACTAGACTATGACTAGAATATGACTAGACTATGAGTAGACTATGACTAGACTATGACTAGACTATGACTAGACTGTGACTAGACTATGACTAGACTATGACTAGACTATGACTAGACTATGACTAGACTATGACTAGACTATGACTAGACTATGACTAGACTATGACTAGACTATGACTAGACTATGAATAGACTATGACTAGACTATGACTAGACTAGACTATGACTAGACTATGACTAGACTATGACTAGACTATGACTAGACTATGACTAGACTATGACTAGACTAGACTAGACTATGACTAGACTATGACTAGACTATGACTAGACTATGACTAGACTATGACTAGACTATAGACTAGACTATGACTAGACTATGACTAGACTATGACTAGACTATGACTAGACTATGACTAGACTGACTAGACTATGACTAGACTATGACTAGACTATGACTAGACTATGACTAGACTATGACTAGACTATGACTAGACTATGACTAGACTATGACTAGACTATGACTAGACTATGACTAGACTATGACTAGACTATGACTAGACTATGACTAGACTATGACTAGACTATGACTAGACTATGACTGACTATGACTAGACTATGACTAGACTATGACTAGACTATGACTAGACTATGACTAGATATGACTAGACTATGACTAGACTATGACTAGACTATGACTAGACTATGACTAGACTATGACTAGACTATGACTAGACTATGACTAGACTATGACTAGACTATGACTAGACTATGACTAGACTATGACTAGACTATGACTAGACTATGACTAGACTATGACTAGACTATGACTAGACTATGACTAGACTATGACTAGACTAGACTAGACTATGACTAGACTATGACTAGACTATGACTAGACTATGACTAGACTATGACTAGACTATGACTAGACTATGACTAGACTATGACTAGACTATGACTAGACTATGACTAGACTATGACTAGGCTATGACTAGACTATGACTAGGCTATGACTAGACTATGACTAGATTATGACTAGACTATGACTAGACTATGACTATGACTATGACTATGACTATGACTATGACTAGACTATGACTAGACTATGACTAGACTATGACTAGACTATGACTAGACTATGACTAGACTATGACTAGACTATGACTAGACTATAGACTAGACTATAGACTAGACTATAGAATACACTATAGACTAGACTATAGACTAGACTATAGACTAGACTATAGACTAGACTATAGACTAGACTATAGACTAGACTATAGACTAGACTATAGACTAGACTATAGACTAGACTATAGACTAGACTATAGACTAGACTATAGACTAGACTATAGACTAGACTATAGACTAGACTATAGACTAGACTATAGACTAGACTATAGACTAGACTATAGACTAGACTATAGACTAGACTATAGACTAGACTATAGACTAGACTATAGACTAGACTATAGACTAGACTATAGACTAGACTATAGACTAGACTATAGACTAGACTATAGACTAGACTATAGACTAGACTATAGACTAGACTATAGACTAGACTATAGACTACTAGAATACACTATAGACTAGACTATAGAATACACTATAGACTAGACTATATACTACACTATAGACTAGACTATAAACTAGACCATGACTAGTCTATGGACTAGTCTAGTCTATAGACTTTAGACTATACTAGTCTCTTCCTGTACGTTACACTAATAGACCAGACTACAGGCCAGACAAGACTAGAACGTAAGCAGGACGATAGAGTAGTCTGTATACTATAGACTAGACTATAGAATACACTATAGACTAGACTATAGACTAGTAGACTAGACTAGACTAGACTATAGACTAGACTATAGACTAGACTATAGACTAGACTATAGACTAGACTATGACTAGACTATGACTAGACTATAGACTAGACTAGACTATGACTAGACTATGACTAGACTATGACTATAGACTAGACTATGACTAGACTATGACTAGACTATGACTAGACTATGACTAGACTATGACTAGACTATGACTAGACTATGACTAGACTATGACTAGACTATGACTAGACTATGACTAGACTATGACTAGACTATGACTAGACTATGACTAGACTATGACTAGACTATGACTAGACTATGACTAGACTATGACTAGACTATGACTAGACTATGACTAGACTATGACTAGACTAGACTATGACTAGACTATGACTAGACTATGACTAGACTATGACTAGACTATGACTAGACTATGACTAGACTATGACTAGACTATGACTAGACTATGACTAGACTATGACTAGACTATGACTAGACTATGACTAGACTATGACTAGACTATGACTAGACTATGACTAGACTATGACTAGACTATGACTAGACTATGACTAGACTATGACTAGACTATGACTAGACTATGACTAGACTATGACTAGACTATGACTAGACTATGACTAGACTATGACTAGACTATGACTAGACTATGACTAGACTATGACTAGACTATGACTAGACTATGACTAGACTATGACTAGACTATGACTAGACTATGACTAGACTATGACTAGACTATGACTAGACTATGACTAGACTATGACTAGACTATGACTAGACTATGACTAGACTATGACTAGACTATGACTAGACTATGACTAGACTATGACTAGACTATGACTAGACTATGACTAGACTATGACTAGACTATGACTAGACTATGACTAGACTATGACTAGACTATGACTAGACTATGACTAGACTATGACTAGACTATGACTAGACTATGACTAGACTATGACTAGACTATGACTAGACTATGACTAGACTATAGACTAGACTATAGACTAGACTATAGACTAGACTATAGACTAGACTATAGACTAGACTATAGACTAGACTATAGACTAGACTATAGACTAGACTATAGACTAGACTATAGACTAGACTATAGACTAGACTATAGACTAGACTATAGACTAGACTATAGACTAGACTATAGACTAGACTATAGACTAGACTATAGACTAGACTATAGACTAGACTATAGACTAGACTAGACTAGACTAGACTATAGACTAGACTATAGACTAGACTAGACTATAGACTAGACTATAGACTAGACTATAGACTAGACTATAGACTAGACTATAGACTAGACTATAGACTAGACTATAGACTAGACTATAGACTAGACTATAGAATACACTATAGACTAGACTATAGAATACACTATAGACTAGACTATATACTACACTATAGACTAGACTATAAACTAGACCATGACTAGTCTATGGACTAGTCTAGTCTATAGACTTTAGACTATACTAGTCTCTTCCTGTACGTTACACTAATAGACCAGACTACAGGCCAGACAAGACTAGAACGTAAGCAGGACGATAGAGTAGTCTGTATACTATAGACTAGACTATAGAATACACTATAGACTAGACTATAGACTAGTCTATAGACTAGACTATAGACTAGACTATAGACTAGACTATAGACTAGACTATAGACTAGACTATAGACTAGACTAGACTAGACTATAGACTAGACTATAGACTAGACTATAGACTGGACTATATACTACACTATAGACTAGACTATAAACTAGACCATGACTAGTCAATGGACTAGTCTAGTCTATAGACTTTAGACTATACTAGTCTCTTCCTGTACGTTACACTAATAGACCAGACTACAGGCCAGACAAGACTAGAACGTAAGCAGGACGATAGAGTAGTCTGTATACTAGACAAGAAACATATAATAAACTATAAACCAGACCATAGACTTGAATATTAACTACATTTGTTGAAGTTTAAGTCCGACTAATGAATAGAATATCCGTTCTCTTTGACATCCTGCAATTGACTTGCTATTTTTTATAGAATACTCCCATATTTTCCGACATACATTTCTCTTAATTATGGATCACACTACTTCACTATTAATGAATGATATCATATTTATTGCATTTTATTTAATAATTTTCCAATTAATAATTATAAATAATATTACATTAAAATCATGGTTTTAATATGGGTTATTATTAATAGCTTAGAATACTGTACAATGACACTCTAACAAATATTTCACGAGAAACCTTATAATTTATTGCAATTAAATGTATAAGCCTTTGAAAATATGCTATATTATTTATTACACCTGAATGCCTATAAGTATGCTATACATACATATATTATAATTTTGTTATTTTTTTATGTACAAGTTATAAATTTACCTCAAAATCATAATTTTTAATACCACAAATGATTCAAATGAAGCCCTTATTATAAAAACCCAGACGCATATTTTAATTAATTTATTCAGTTAACAAGAAATTGAACTGAACAAAAAACAACAACGACCTTTAATATTTACGCATTGCAAACTAATTAATAAAATGAATAAACATAAATAATTTCAGGGAAATTTGCCATTTATTACTTAAATTTGTAATCCATAATTGTACTTAAGTGACCTTTATTTAGGGAGTTATAATTTTTCATATTTAAATTAGGCCAAAATGCTATAAAATTTATTATCTTGTGTATAATAAATTACTATTTTAATGAACGAATATTTCTGGTTTGTTTTTGGGGGTTAGGTGCAGTGTTAGTTGCAACAAGTGCAAAGACATTTGTTAGGTAGAGCAAATGTTGGTTACAAAGTTAAATATTTAAAAGGAAAATTATGATATGTTTTGTTTAGAAATTGCTTCTATTTACCAATAACTTTATTTCTCTTAAAATAGCACATAAACCTATTTTAGTATTTTTCTTTTTATTTAACACCCCCTTGAAGTATGCTTTATATTTTACACTTATTATGAATAATAGTAGTGTTTATGCAATTAAAAATTCTTTTTGCAGTAAATGAGAATTGCTATAAGCATTTTTGAATTAACGCACTAGTGTTTTTTTTTGCTGTATTGCATAAAAAAATCGTTGTCTACTTCAAGGCTGAAAGTAACTTGTAAACGAAAGAAAAGAATACTCTTGTTTATTTAATTGTCACCCTTTAGCGTATTATTATAAAAAACTATACAAACTGCAATTAAAAAAAAGGTCATACCAGAGAAGTATGCAATAGAAAAATTACATTTAAAAGTTTGTCATAAAAAGTTTTATTGAAATTTTAAAAATTTGCACATTTTTATTAAAATAAGTGTTGAATTTGTTATATATTTTTGTATTTAAATTAGTTTATATAATTTTATTTGTTCCACTTACAAAACTGTTTTATTATGAATTTATAAAATTTTCTATAGCCTACTTTTAGTAGTTTAAAACTTTTACCATATTTTACAATAAATATGTGTAAAAATATTTAAAAACGAAATTAATTGAATCATTTACCAAAAATTTTTATATTTATTGAATATTTAAATATATTTATATTTTCTGTATTCAGTTCACCTTGTTCGGATTATGTAAAATAATTCTTAATTAAATTTCTCACATAATATTAATACAAAAATATTAATGGTTGTTTGCAAATAAATGCAGACAAACACCAACAGTTATATATAAAAGCAGACACCTAGTAGTTCGGGGCGACAGTCCCTAACTAGCTATTGAACCACTAATTTCCGATTACACAGTATTTGATGTGATCGTCCTAGAACCACTTCATAAATAAGAAAATATTCACTTAAGACTAAACTACAGGCTAGACAATAGATTTCACTATAGACTAAACTATAGACTAGACTATAGACTGGACCAAAGATTAGACTATAGAATAGACTATACACTGGACTATAAACTAGACTGCAGACTAGACTAGACTATAGACTAGACTACAGACTAGGCAACAGATTGGACTATAGACTTAACTATAAACTAGACCATAGACTAGACTATAGACCAGACTACAGACTAGACTATAGACTACACTATAGACTACATTATAGACTACAGACTGGACTATATACTTGACTATACACTGTATTACAGACTAGACTATAGACTCTACTATAGACTAGACTATAGACTAGACTATAGACTATACTAGACTAGACTATAGACTAGACTATAGACTAGACTATAGACTAGACTATAGACTAGACTATAGACTAGACTATAGACTAGACTAGACTAGACTATAGACTATAGACTAGACTATAGACTAGACTATAGACTAGACTATAGACTAGACTATAGACTAGACTATAGACTAGACTATAGACTAGACTATAGACTAGACTATAGACTAGACTAGACTATAGACTAGACTAGACTATAGACTAGACTATAGACTAGACTATAGACTAGACTATAGACTAGACTATAGACTAGACTATAGACTAGACTATAGACTAGACTATAGACTAGACCATAGACTAGACTATAGACTAGACTATAGACTAGACTATAGACTAGACTATAGACTAGACTATAGACTAGACTATAGACTAGACTATAGACTAGACTATAGACTAGACTATAGACTAGACTATAGACTAGACTATAGACTAGACTATAGACTAGACTATAGACTAGAATATAGACTAGAATATAGACTAGACTATAGACTAGAATATAGACTAGACTATAGACTAGACTAGACTAGAATAGGCTAGACTAGACTAGACTAGACTATAGACTAGACGATGAGACTAGACTATAGACTTAGACTAGACTAGACTAGGACTAGACTCGACTAGACTAGCTATAGACTATAGGACTAGACTATAGACTAGACTATTATGACTAGACTATAGACTAGACTATAGACTAGACTAAGTACAGACTAGACTATTAGGACTAGACTATAAGACTAGACTAGACTATCGGCGATCGACATAGACTATAGACTAGACTATAACTAGACTTATAGATAGACTAGACTAGACTAGACTAGACTAGACTATAGAAGACTATAGACTAGGGACTAGACTCTAGACTAACTGACTAGGACTAGCTAGACTAGACATAACTAGACTCAGGACTAGACTATAGACTAGACTATAGGACTAGACTCTAGGAACTATAGACTAGACTAGACTATAGACTAGACTAGACTATAGACTAGACATAGAATAGACTATAGACTTAAGACTATAGGACTAGGACTATCGAACTAGACTATAGACTAGCCTATAGGACTATAGACTAGACTAGACTATAGACTAGACTATAGACTAGACTATAGACTAGACTATAGACTAGACTAGACTATAGACTAGACTATAGACTAGACTATAGACTAGACTATAGACTAGACTATAGACTAGACTATAGACTAGACTATAGACTAGACTATAGACTAGACTATAGACTAGACTATAGACTAGACTATAGACTAGACTATAGACTTGACTATAGACTAGACTATAGACTAGACTATAGACTAGACTATAGACTAGACTATAGACTAGACTATAGACTAGACTATAGACTAGACTATAGACTAGACTATAGACTAGACTATAGACTAGACTATAGACTAGACTATAGACTAGACTATAGACTAGACTATAGACTAGACTAGACTATTGACTGCTCAAACACCTAGTCAAAAAACTCCGAAGAATAACTCCCAAGAGTCTAATGATTCCTCTAGTCTATAACACCAAGGTGTGATCGTTTTACAAAGATAAGCACCATGTATTGCAGGGTATTGTGATATTTGTATTAACGTTCACCATATATTTAGTAGTACAGTATGTTATTGACTCATATAACACCAATTATTTTTAATTAATGAAATAACTACCGAAAAGAAAAATAAAATAAAAACAACAACATCAGCAATAGCAACAACTACAACAATGACAATGCTACAAACATCAACCAACAATATTATCAATAAAATAAAACCAAACAGGCAAAAAGTCAAATATGTAGTATATTAAAAACAGAAGAGAACAAACAAATAGAATAACAGGTTAAATTTCTGCAAAGGTTCCGCTATCTGTAAAACTTTCCTTAGACCATATTGTACATGTTTCGCCCAGTTTATAAATATTTCTAATCTAGGTAGATTATTCTGGGACACGCTTTGTCCTCTTTATCTTAGCTAGAATGCGTTCATCTTAATTGGAATCCAAATTTTTAGACTATAATTCCCATCACATCTATTAAAATCTTTCACTTGCAACAGTCATTTGACATATCAGCTCAAAACAGATGAACCAAAAGAAAACAACTGCCCTACAACAACATTTAATTACTCGCCAAGTGTAAAAAAACAAGCAATCTCCATAACAACAAAAATACTACTATTGCCAACCTAGACCAATTTTCCGCTTTATAAACACCATATTCGCTATAATATTTTATTATTGATTTTTTTTACTTTTCCAACAGTTATCATTACAATGAAAAAAATGTATGCTAGAGTGTTTTATGATAATCCTTTATAGCAAAAAAAAATTATACTTATCATCAATATTATGATGCTACTGTTGTCGTTTTATATCAGTAACAGCAGCTACAGCAACAATACGTTAGTTACAAGTAATCAGATGTGCGAACATAAATACTCAGATATGTTTATGCATTTGGCTACAGTGGGATATGGAAAATGTACAAACATATCTGAA
Source organism: Lucilia sericata (assembly GCF_015586225.1). NCBI lineage: Eukaryota > Metazoa > Arthropoda > Insecta > Diptera > Calliphoridae > Lucilia > Lucilia sericata. Next base: position 85,831 of record NW_023995066.1, on the reverse strand, counting down.
TTTTAAGTCTAAATGTTTTCAGTTCAGTACTAACAAAGTTTTTTAGAAACAAACATTATAAAGAAGCTTTTCCAGCACAGAACTTTGGAAATAAACTTTTTAATAAGAATCTGTTTTTAAAAAGCCTTTGTAAAAGAACACTTTTTTAACGAAATTTTCTTAAAGAAATATTTTAGAAGAAAATAAAAACTTTTTTTAAAGAAGCTTTTCTATAAGAACTTTTTCTATAACAAAACTTTGAAGAAGAAACTTTTTGGAGAGAAGAATTCCTTTTAAAAAGCTTAGTTAGGTATTAGTTAGTCGTAGTTAGTAGTTCGTTAGTTAGTTAGTTAGTAGTTAGTTAGTTAGTTAGTTAGTTAGTTAGTTAGTTAGTAGTTAGTTAGTTAGTTAGTTAGTTAGTAGTTAGTTAGTTAGTAGTTAGTTAGTTAGTTAGTTAGTAGTTAGTTAGTTAGTTAGTAGTAGTTAGTTAGTTAGTTAGTTAGTTAGTTAGTTAGTTAGTAGTAGTTAGTTAGTTAGTTAGTTAGTTAGTTAGTTAGTTAGTTAGTTAGTTAGTTAGTTAGTTAGTTAGTTAGTAGTTAGTTAGTTAGTTAGTTAGTTAGTTAGTTAGTTAGTTAGTTAGTTAGTTAGTTAGTTAGTTAGTAGTTAGTTAGTTAGTTAGTTAGTTAGTTAGTAGTTAGTTAGTTAGTTAGTTAGTTAGTTAGTTAGTTAGTTAGTTAGTTAGTTAGTTAGTTAGTTAGTAGTTAGTTAGTTAGTTAGTTAGTTAGTAGTTAGTTAGTTAGTTAGTTAGTAGGTTAGTTAGTTAGTTAGTTAGTTAGTTAGTTAGTTAGTTAGTTAGTTAGTTAGTTAGTTAGTTAGTTAGTTAGTTAGTTAGTTAGTTAGTTAGTAGTTAGTTAGTTAGTTAGTTAGTAGTTAGTTAGTTAGTAGTTAGTTAGTTAGTTAGTAGTTAGTTAGTTAGTAGTTAGTTAGTTAGTTAGTTAGTTAGTTAGTTAGTTAGTTAGTTAGTTAGTTAGTTAGTTAGTAGTTAGTAGTTAGTTAGTTAGTTAGTTAGTTAGTTAGTTAGTTAGTTAGTTAGTTAGTTAGTTAGTTAGTTAGTTAGTTAGTTAGTTAGTTAGTTAGTTAGTAGTTAGTTAGTAGTTAGTTAGTTAGTTAGTTAGTAGTTAGTTAGTAGTTAGTAGTTAGTTAGTTAGTTAGTTAGTTAGTTAGTTAGTTAGTTAGTTAGTTAGTTAGTTAGTTAGTTAGTAGTTAGTTAGTTAGTTAGTTAGTTAGTTAGTTAGTTAGTTAGTTAGTTAGTTAGTTAGTTAGTTAGTTAGTAGTTAGTTAGTTAGTTAGTTAGTTAGTTAGTTAGTTAGTAGTTAGTTAGTTAGTTAGTTAGTTAGTTAGTTAGTTAGTTAGTTAGTTAGTAGTTAGTTAGTTAGTTAGTTAGTTAGTTAGTTAGTTAGTTAGTTAGTTAGTTAGTTAGTTAGTTAGTTAGTTAGTTAGTAGTTAGTTAGTTAGTTAGTTAGTTAGTTAGTTAGTAGTTAGTTAGTAGTTAGTAGTTAGTTAGTTAGTTAGTTAGTTAGTTAGTTAGTAGTTAGTTAGTTAGTTAGTTAGTTAGTTAGTTAGTAGTTAGTTAGTTAGTTAGTTAGTTAGTTAGTTAGTTAGTAGTTAGTTAGTTAGTTAGTTAGTTAGTTAGTTAGTAGTTAGTTAGTTAGTTAGTTAGTTAGTTAGTAGTTAGTTAGTTAGTTAGTTAGTTAGTTAGTTAGTTAGTTAGTTAGTTAGTTAGTTAGTTAGTTAGTTAGTTAGTTAGTTAGTTAGTTAGTTAGTTAGTTAGTTAGTAGTTAGTTAGTTAGTTAGTTAGTTAGTTAGTTAGTTAGTTAGTTAGTTAGTTAGTAGTTAGTTAGTTAGTTAGTAGTTAGTTAGTTAGTTAGTTAGTTAGTTAGTTAGTTAGTAGTTAGTTAGTTAGTTAGTTAGTTAGTTAGTTAGTTAGTTAGTTAGTTAGTTAGTTAGTTAGTTAGTAGTAGTTAGTTAGTTAGTTAGTTAGTAGTTAGTTAGTTAGTTAGTTAGTTAGTAGTTAGTTAGTTAGTTAGTTAGTTAGTTAGTTAGTTAGTTAGTTAGTTAGTAGTTAGTTAGTTAGTTAGTTAGTTAGTTAGTAGTTAGTTAGTTAGTTAGTTAGTTAGTTAGTAGTAGTTAGTAGTTAGTTAGTTAGTTAGTTAGTTAGTAGTTAGTTAGTTAGTTAGTTAGTAGTTAGTTAGTTAGTTAGTTAGTTAGTTAGTTAGTTAGTTAGTTAGTAGTTAGTTAGTTAGTTAGTTAGTTAGTTAGTTAGTTAGTTAGTTAGTTAGTTTGTTGTTTGTTAGTTAGTTAGTTAGTTAATTAGTTAGATATTCACTCCCGTTTTGAGTCCAACATAGAACAGTTAATCTTTCGGGCCCACTGCTTCTGCCACCACTGTAATAAATCATTTTTTTCTCTTTTTCCACAATTCTCCTAAAAGTACAAATATGTTGTTCTTAATTTATTAATTCAACGAAGCGTTCACCTCACATGGAGCTTTATTATTGAAACATTTAAATATCGTCTATATGTTTATTTGATTTTCATGTATATATTTTATACTAACGGTTTTATATATTTTTTTCCTCGTTTTAATTGACAGATTGAAGGTCGATAACAATGGTGGTGCATGGTGTCCAAAACACATGGTATCAAGAGGATTAAAGGAATATTTACAAATTGATTTGTTGCAAGTTCATGTGATAACGGGCATTCGGACACAAGGACGCTTTGGTAAGGGTCAGGGCCAAGAATACACTGAAGCTTATGTGGTGGAGTATTGGCGTCCTGGTATGGAAAAATGGCGTCGTTGGAAGAATATACAGGGCAAGGAGGTGAGTCGTAGGTGAAAAGATTAAATACCAATTTATTGCGGACTTTATTTTAATGGTCTTTAATGTTGGTTGTTTAAAAATATTATAAATCAACACATAAATTAATTAGCTTTTTACAAATATGTAAAACATTAATGATCCTTTAGCAAATGAGTATTTTCTACATAATTTCTCTTTTAGGTTTCTTTCTACTAATTTCTTTATTAAATAACTTTTAATATACTTTTCCTTCTCCTATCTATGTCCATTCTCCCACAGGTGTTACTAACATTAATTTTTCTTATCTCGTTCAATCTGGCAATTAAAATTCGTTCCTTGTTTTTTCATTAATCGCTGATATGATATTTTTTAATTATATTAATCTTTAACATCATATCTGCAATAAACATTCTCTTGGTATAAAAAACAAGCAATGTTAGCGTAGGAGTCAGGAAGCGATAAACATCTTCAAAAAATAACAAAATTGTTTTACAGCATTTTCTCATACCTTTTCAAAAACTCACTACACGACTTACTAGTTGCCCCATCGTAGCACCAATACATAGTCTTACTTAATCTCAAGATGAAGTGGAAAAACCAACAGATTTATGGTTAACAATTTGGCATGGTTACATGTTTTTTGAACATGTGAAATGAGTTAAGAAGAATAGATGTGTTGGTGGTAAAGGTGATCTGTAAATACCCTAAATTCAAAGACAACGAGTAAGGTGTTTTTAAAACGGGACAAATTAGTAACTTCTCAACAAAACGTTCGGTTATAGTTCAGTTCTAGTTCAGTTCTAGTTCAGTTCTAGTTCAGTTCTAGTTCAGTTCTAGTTCAGTTCTAGTTCAGTTCTAGTTCAGTTCTAGTTCAGTTCTAGTTCAGTTCTAGTTCAGTTCTAGTTCAGTTCTAGTTCAGTTCTAGTTCAGTTCTAGTTCAGTTCTAGTTCAGTTCTAGTTCAGTTCTAGTTCAGTTCAGTTCTAGTTCAGTTCTAGTTCAGTTCTAGTTCAGTTCTAGTTCAGTTCTAGTTCAGTTCTAGTTCAGTTCTAGTTCAGTTCTAGTTCAGTTCTAGTTCAGTTCTAGTTCAGTTCTAGTTCAGTTCTAGTTCAGTTCTAGTTCAGTTCTAGTTCAGTTCTAGTTCAGTTCTAGTTCAGTTCTAGTTCAGTTCTAGTTCAGTTCTAGTTAGTTCTAGTTCAGTTCTAGTTCAGTTCTAGTTCAGTTCTAGTTCAGTTTCTAGTTCAGTTCTAGTTCAGTTCTAGTTCGTTCTAGTTCATTCTAGTTCAGTTCTAGTCAGTTCTAGTTCAGTCTAGTTCAGTTTTTCTAGTTCAGTTCTAGTCATTTCTAGTTCAGTTCTAGTTCAGTTCTAGTTCAGTTCTAGTTCAGTTCTAGTTCCGTCTAGTTCAGTTCTAGTTCAGTTAGTTCAGTTCTAGTTCTAGTTCAGTTAGTTCAGTTCTAGTTCAGTTCTAGTCAGTTCTAGTTCAGTTCTAGTTCAGTTCTAGTTAGTTCTAGTTCAGTTCTAGTTCAGTTTAGTTCAGTTCTAGTTCAGTTCTAGTCAGTTCTAGTTCAGTTCTAGTTCAGTTCTAGTTCAGTTCTAGTTCAGTTCTAGTTCAGTTCTAGTTCAGTTCTAGTTCAGTTCTAGTTCAGTTCTAGTTCAGTTCTAGTTCAGTTCTAGTTCAGTTTCTAGTTCAGTTCTAGTTCAGTTCTAGTTCAGTTCTAGTTCAGTTCTAGTTCAGTTCTAGTTCAGTTCTAGTTCAGTTCTAGTTCAGTTCTAGTTCAGTTCTAGTCAGTTCTAGTTCAGTTCTAGTTCAGTTCTAGTTCAGTTCTAGTTCAGTTCTAGTTCAGTTCTAGTTCCGTTCTAGTTCAGTTCTAGTTCAGTTCTAGTTCAGTTCTAGTTCAGTTCTAGTTCAGTTCTAGTTCAGTTCTAGTTCAGTTCTAGTTCAGTTCTAGTTCAGTTCTAGTTCAGTTCTAGTTCAGTTCTAGTTCAGTTCTAGTTCGTTCTAGTTCAGTTCTAGTTCAGTTCTAGTTCAGTTCTAGTTCAGTTCTAGTCAGTTCTAGTTCAGTTCTAGTTCAGTTCTAGTTCAGTTCTAGTTCAGTTCTAGTTCAGTTCTAGTTCAGTTCTAGTTCAGTTTCTAGTTCAGTTCTAGTTCAGTTCTAGTTCAGTTCTAGTTCAGTTCTAGTTCACGTTCTAGTTTCAGTTCTAGTTCAGTTCTAGTTCAGTTCTAGTTAGTTCAGTTCCTAGTTCAGTTCTAGTTCAGTTCTAGTTCAGTTCTAGTTCAGTTCTAGTTCAGTTCTAGTTCAGTTCTAGTTCATGTCTAGTTCAGTTCTAGTTCAGTTCTAGTTCAGTTCTAGTTCAGTTCTAGTTCAGTTCTAGTTCAGTTCTAGTTCAGTTCTGTTCAGTTCTAGTTCAGTTCTAGTTCAGTTCTAGTTCAGTTCTAGTTCAGTCTATAGTTCCGTTCTAGTTCAGTTCTAGTTCAGTTCTAGTTCAGTTCTAGTTCAGTTCTAGTTCTAGTTCGTAGGAGCACGCTAGACAACAAAACGATTTGTTCAATATTTTTTTGATAAAATATTGAATGTATCATGTGCTTTTGTAAATTTAATATCACTTTAGAACATTAATGGTTATTGATATTCCTCCCCCACTTCAGCAAACTGAAATTCGTGTGGTTATAAATGAAATTCGAGATGCGAAGCTATAGACTAAATATATTTCTTTATACTTTAGTTTTCATACACAACATTTAGATACAACTCAAAGGTCTCATAAAGATTCTCCTTTAGTAATGCACTCAGTTTCTGTTTTTAATTTTAAGCCAAATTGAATGCACCTACAACTTCTTATATATAATTTTTTGTTCATTATACTTCACATGTTGCACTTACAGCTCTTGCAACAAGAAATAAATAAGAAAATTTTCCAGTAATAAATTTCTGCTTGATTATCTACAATTTTTTATTGTTTTTTCTATATTATTGCAGATATTGCCCGGTAATATTAACACTTATAGTGAAGTTGAAAATGTTTTGCAACCCATTATTTTTGCCACAAAAATACGCATCTATCCCTATTCACAATATGATCGTACGGTGTGTTTAAGAGCTGAAGTTGTAGGATGTCCCTGGGAAGGTGAGTAAATTTGAAAATATTTTTTTTTTTTTTATTTATTAAGTATATTTTTGTTGGCGGCTGCTTTTTTAATAAAACTTAAAAATGATTTAAAGGTTTCTATAAAAAATCGATTTATGTTTAAAATCTTGAAAAAAAGAAACATTTTTCCTTTAATATGGGTGGGTGTCTGAGTCTAGCAATATAAGAAAATTTTTATATTTTTTGCCAGCCAGCAGGTGTTGCTTAAAAAATTTATGAATTTTTTTAGTTTTTTTGATAAAAAATTAATTTATGCAAATATGCCAACAATATTTTAATAGACCGTATAATAAACAAAAACCTACTAGTTTTTTCATAAAATATGTATAAATGTGTTGCACGTTCGGCCTATGGGAAGTAGAAACCAAATTTACTAGGCCCACATTAGGCAAAATTAAGATTTTTAAGAAAACATTTTGCCAAAATGTTTAAACATGTTTTCTTACTTAAATATTATAATTAAACCCTTTTCTTAAGACATTTAAAAAATCTGTTTATTACTTTCTTACATACCACGTTTTTTTTTTTGTTTCCATTAAAAACAAGATTTAAAATAATTTCTTGTTAACAGGTTAGAGCAATAAACTATTGAAAAGGACCTTGACTAATACATATTCCAAACCTACAAAAATTACACAAAATTCCACTTAAATATAACTATTAAACAGTTGACCTGACTTTCCTAATAAAAATTTTATTTAAAATTTATTTAATTGTAATTTTGCATGTATAAATCTTTGCATTTTTTACTGTTGTTACTAAAGTTTTTTATTTTAAAAATTGTATGCTTTGTATATACTTTTGTCATGTGCTTTTGTAAAATGCTTACTTAAGCTTTATAAGCATTTAATTCAATCTTTAGCAATCACGCCTTTAGTTGTTAGTTTACAATTAAAATGAAAAACAACCAGAGCCAATGAAGAAAGGCATGCAATATATGACAAAGTATTAACACTATAAAGGTTTAGAGTGGGTCAGAAGGACCACTATAGACAATACTATAGACTAGACCATAGACTAAATAATATACTAAAATATGGACTAGACTGCAGACCAGACTATAGCCTAGACCTATACCTGGACTATAGACCTATACTATAGACTAGACTAAACCATAGACTAGACTATAGACTAAACTATAGAGTATATTATAGTATAGACCTCATACTGTACTATGAAATATATTGTACACTGTATTATATATTAGACTATTGACTACATTATAGACTAGACTAGCCTATGTAATTGAACTATAGACTGGACTATAGACAATCCTATAGGCTAGACTATTAACTATACTGTAGACTAGTGTAGTCTATAGTTTAGTAACTAGTTAAGTCAGTAGTCTTGTCTATAAACTATTTCATAGACTACTTTAGTCCAATTATTTAGTCAATGGTCTAGCCTATAGTCTAGTCTATAGTCTAGTCTCTAGTCTAGTCTATAGTCTAGTCTATAGTCTAGTCTATAGTCTAGTCTATAGCTAGTCTAGTCTATAGTCTAGTCTATGTCTAGTCTATAGTCTAGTCTATAGTCCTAAGTCTATAGTCTAGTCTATAGTCTAGTCTATAGTCTAGTCTATAGTCTAGTCTATAGTCTAGTCCTATAGTCTAGTCTATAGTCTAGTCTATAGTATAGTCTATAGTCTAGTCTATAGTCTAGTCTATAGTCTAGTCTATAGTCTAGTCCTATAGTCTAGTCTATAGTCTAGTCTATAGTCTAGTCTAAGTAGTCCTAGTCTATAGTTCTAGTCTATAGTCTAGTCTATGTCTAGTCTATAGTCTAGTCTATAGTCTAGTCTATAGTCTAGTCTATAGTCTAGTCTATAGTCTAGTCTATAGTCTAGTCTATAGTCTAGTCTATAGTCTAGTCTATTAGTCTAGTCTATAGTCTAGTCTATAGTCTAGTCTATAGTCTAGTCTATAGTCTAGTCTATAGTCTAGTCTATAGCTAGTCTATAGTCTAGTCTATAGTCTAGTCTAATAGTCTAGTCTATAGTCTAGTCTATAGTCTAGTCTATAGTCTAGGTCTATAGTCTATAGTCTTATAGTCTAGTCTATAGTCTATAGTCTAGTCTATATCTAGTCTATAGTCTAGTCTATAGTCTAGTCCTATAGTCTAGTCTATAGTCTAGTCTATAGTTCTAGTCTATAGGCTAGTCTATATTATATTCGATAGTCTAGTCTATAGTCCTAGTCTATAGTCTAGTCTATAGTCTTAGTCTATAGCTAGTCCTAAGTCCTAGTCTTATCTAGTCTATAGTCGAAGTCTATAAGTCTAGGTCTAAGTCTAGGTCTAGTCTAGTCTATAGTCTAGTTCTATAGTCTAGTCTATAGTCTAGGCCATATCTAGTCTATAGTCTAGTCTATAGTCCTAGTCTATAAGTTCTAGTCTATAGTCTAGTCTATAGTCTAGTCTATAGTCTAGTCTATAGTCTAGTCTATAGTCTAGTCTATAGTCTATTCTATAGTCTAGTCTATAGTCTAGTCTATAGTCTAGTCTATAGTCTAGTCTATAGTCTGTCTATAGTCTAGTCTAGTCTATAGTCTATAGTCTAGTCTATAGTCTAGTCTATAGTCTAGTCTATAGTCTAGTCTATAGTCTAGTCTATAGTCTAGTCTATAGTCTAGTCTATAGTCTAGTCTATAGTCTAGTCTATAGTCTAGGTCTAGTCTAGTAAGTCTAGTCTAGTGTATAGTCTAGTCTATAATCTAACCTATATAATCAATATTGTAGTCTTGTTAAAGATTTGTTCTATTCCAGTAAAAGACATTTGTTTTTGCAACCGGACTTGTCATCTATCAAATCTGTTTAAAGATCTTCAAGCTTCTTGCAGGGACACTTTGACGCTGCATTGTTTAGTTAGTGTTAAACCAATAAAATTTAAACAACAACATTTGTGGATATATAATTTTCATTTGTAAGCACAACCCATTGTATGTATGCTCTTTCATGGCAAATATATACATATATATGTACGTAACACATGTGTATGTATATGTACGTATATTGGTTATTCTTTGGGTTATTGTGTTTCAACACATGAGTTTTGCAGAGCATTTCATTACTGTCGCTTTCTGCTGTAGCTGCCTCAACTAATGTTGAGAATGTTCGATGTTCAGGTGCTTAACAAACATGTTAAAACTTAAGTATGCATTTATGTTTCTTGTTTTTCTTTTTTTTTTTGTGCTCTACAGCTTTTAAATATTTTAAACAAACTAGCATACATGTTACTACACGTAACAAATTTTTTGCACTCATATGTGCCGTTTATGCCACAAATGTGGGTAAAAATCGTAAAATTAAAAATTGAAAACCCACCGAATAACAGCAAAACATTAATGAAACTGAAACTCACTGCAATCGTAATGAATTTTAAACATGAACAATACATGTATGTTTAAAAATAGCAACAACATGTAATTGCTATTTATAACCGATTTAATAATAAACGGTAAGAAAATAAGTCAGAAAAAGTAGGATATTGAAATTACTGAGTTATCTACTACTTACGATATTTCTTGATCTTCAGAGGACCTGATTGTTGCAAATATTCAGTTTATTTTAACAAATTTCCGTTACATTCAAAAAAAATTAAATCTTTACTTTACAAATTACTTTTTTCTCTTCAACAAATTCAATTAAAACTGTTCACCTGATTGTCAATGATAACTAAAAATATCCATCATTCTGGTTAACAAATAAATATTATAATTTTCAACACTCCTGGAAAAATGAAAATTCCTCAAAAAATTACCATACTATTGAAGTAGAATTTTGACATTTTTATTTTAATTAAATCTGATAACAATTTATCGATTTCCTTTTCAATTTCAATATTCTATTATAACTAGAAAAAAAAAACGAAAAATAAAATTGTTTGTTATAATTTTTCCAAAATAAGGAATTTTATTATTGTTGCTGGTATTTTTTTTTTGTTCTCTTGTCCAACCACAATATACGGTTGGGACAAAATACATGAAATTTGATTTATATTTGTTACAAGCAAATACAATTTCCGAATTAGCCATTACCACTGCTACTGGTACTGCTACTACTACTACTGCCAATACATAACAATGCCAATAATGAAAACAACAACTAATACTACCAATTGTATTACTACTACAACGTTAACAGCAACAACTATATACAATGGCCATCAACATACAATAATACACGTCAACCGAAAAAACCACTTATACCAGGCCAATACAACACAACAGCAAATACTTATTCATATAAACAAACAACCCAGTAGTTTTGCAGGATGATATTGTAGAGCCTTTTTAGAGAGTAAATTTTAAGAAATATAAAAATAAACTTCTTAAGGAAGAAGGCAAGTCTATTGTCAATAAAGTAGTGCCCAATAATTTAGCAAAATCACTTTGAAATGTAGAAAAAATTTTTTAATCCTTTAACAAATAAGTAGTTATTTTAGCAACTAGAAGTAATCAATTAAAGAATCACTGTCCTCTCCGGACACACGTTCACACACTATACATGAACTTTAGCTTCAGTTTGTTTGTATGAGTGCATATTTATATACTTATGTATGTATAAAATATTTATATACATATTTGTCTCTATGTATTTGTTTATATATGGGTGTATCCCAATTTCAGTGTGATTGAAACTCTTTTTAGAAATAAATATTGAATTGTGGTCATTGGTTAGATGACCAACAAAAATAGAAATTTTTAACATTTTATGTTGCTCTTATCGGTGGAAAATTTTTAAAGTTTTAAATGTATTGAATTAATAATTCTTTTTTATATTATGTGAATAATTAAATCTCTAAATTACAACTGAACTAGAACTGAACTAGAACTGAACTAGAACTGAACTAGAACTGAACTAGAACTGAACTAGAACTGAACTAGACCTGAACTGGAACTGAACTAATACTAGAACTGAACTAGAACTGAACTAGAACTGAACTAGAACTGAACTAGAACTGAACTAGAACTGAACTAGACTAAACTGAACTAGAACTGAACTAGAAACTGAACTAGAACTGAACTAACTGAACTAGAACTAAACTAGAACTGAACTAGAACTGAACTAGAACTGAACTAGAACTGAACTAGAACTGAACTAGAACTGAACTAGACTGAACTGAACTGAACTAGAACTGAACTAGAACTGAACTAGAACTGAACTAGAACTGAACTAGAACTGAACTAGAACTGAACTAGAACTGAACTAGACTGAACTGAACTGAACTAGATCTGAACTAGAACTGAACTAGAACTGAACTAGAACTGAACTAGAACTGAACTAGAACTGAACTAGAACTGAACTAGAACTGAACTAGAACTGAACTAGAACTGAACTAGAACTGAACTAGAACTGAACTGAACTGAACTAGAACTGAACTAGAACTGAACTAGAACTGAACTAGAACTGAACTAGAACTGAACTAGAACTGAACTAGAACTGAACTAGAACTGAACTAGAACTGAACTAGAACTGAACTAGAACTGAACTAGAACTGAACTAGAACTGAACTAGAACTGAACTAGAACTGAACTAGAACTGAACTGACTAGAACTGAACTAGAACTGAACTAGAACTGAACTAGAACTGAACTAGAACTGAACTAGAACTGAACTAAGAACTGAACTAGAACTGAACTAGAACTGAACTAGAACTGAACTAGAACTGACTAGAACTGAACTAGAACTGAACTAGAACTGAACTAGAACTAACTAGAACTGAACTGAACTGAACTAGAACTGAACTAACTGACTCTAGAAATGAACTGAACTAACTAGAACTGAACTTAGAACGGAACTAGAACTGACTAGAACTGAACTAGAACTAGAACTGAACTAAACTGAACTAGAACTGAACTAGAACTGAACTAGAACTGAACTAGAACTGAACTAGAACTGAACTAGAATAACTAGAACTGAACTAGAACTGAACTAGAACTGAACTAGAACTGAAACTATAGAACTGAACTAGAACTGAACTAGAACTGAACTAGAACTGAACTAGAACTAGAACTGAACTAGAACTGACTAGAACTGGAACTTGAACTGAACTAGAACTGAACTAGAACTGAATAGAACTGAACTAAACTGAACTAGAACTGAACTAGAACTGAACTAGAACTGAACTAGAACTGAACTAGAACTGAACTAGAACTGAACTAGAACTGAACTAGAACTGAACTAGAACTGAACTAGAACTGAACTAGAACTGAACTAGAACTGAACAGAACTGAACTAGACTGAACTAGAACTGAAACTAGATTAAACTGAACTAAGAACTGAACTAGAACTGAACTAGAACTGAACTAGAACTGAACTAGAACTGAACTAGAACTGAACTAGAACTGAACTAGAACTGAACTAGACTGAACTAGAACTGAACTAGAACTGAACTAGAACTGAACTAGAACTGAACTAGAACTGACTAGAACTGAACTAGAACTGAACTAGAACTGAACTAGAACTGAACTAGAACTGAACTAGAACTGAACTAGAACTGAACTAGAACTGAACTAGAACTGAACTAGAACTGAACTAGAACTGACTAGAACTGCACTTGAAATGAACTAATTCCTTAAATTCTGCTATTTAGCTCATGCTATTGACAATTTATCTTGCTTGTCGACAGTGAAATAGTTTAACATGATATTATTGGTATTTCTGCAAATAAAATTTAATATTTAATTAAAAATGTTATAAAATTTATAACCTTAATAAATATTTATTCAATTAATATGTTAAATAGCCCAAAATAATGCAACTAAAGAAAGTAAATTAAAGAAAGTAAAAATGTACAAGAATACTTTTGAAAACTTTCAAATGTTTGCAAATAAAAAACCACAATTCATAATCAATGTTCAGGCCTAAGGCTAGACTATACAAATTTTAATTATGTAGTTTTTAAAATTTTATAGTCAAGAGCAAAGAAAAGAAAATTAGAAAATAAATAAATTATGTTCAATATTTAACAAGGCAATTATAAGTTAACATATTGAAAAGTTATAGGTTTATTAATTATTGATTTGTAAGAGTAGTTAAATATGTTTAAATATTTTTTTATATCGTTATTTTTAATGGAATTTCTTATTGTTATTATACATAATATATATTTTACCAAATGCATAAATATTAAAATATTTATTTAGCCTTAACTTTTTAATTTAAACCTATTTAACAATGCCTTCATATAAAGCTGAAAAAACCTCAAATATAATTAAATTTTTAAAATTAAATAAATAGTTTTTTTTCCTTTTGTAAATTTATACAATAATTTGTGGTTGATTGGTTTTTTCGGTGTTTTAATTATTCATAAATATTTTCTGTTAGTTCATGATTTGTAATTAATTTTTAAATTCTTACAAGTAAATAAATGACGGTTTGCTGTGTGTTTAATTGTGCTTATTAATATTTTAAATAGTTTAATCTGTCAAAAACAATAATATCGAATAATCAATTAAGTTGACATTTAAAACAAAATAAATGTGAAACATAACTAGGATAAAACATCTATCACACCTTTTAACGGAAATTTATTTAAAAAATAGTTCAGTTATAGTTTAGTTCTAGCTCAGTTCTAGTTAATTCTAGTTCAGTTCTAGTTCAGTTCTAGTTCAGTTCTAGTTCAGTTCTAGTTCGTGCTAGTCAGTTCTAGTTCAGTTGCCTAGTTGTCAGTTCTAGTTCAGTTCTAGTTCAGTTCTAGTTCAGTTCTAGTTCAGTTCTAGTTCAGTTCTAGTTCATTCTAGTTCAGTTCTAGTTCGTTCTAGTTCAGTTCAGTCTAGTTCAGTTCTAGTTCAGTTCTAGTTAGTTCTAGTTCAGTTCTAGTTCAGTTCTAGTTCAGTTCTAGTTCAGTTCTAGTATCAGGTTTCTATAGTGCAGTTCTAGTTCAGTTCAGTTCAGTTCTAGTTCAGTTATTTCTAGTTCTAGTTCAGTTCTAGTTCTAGTTTCAGTTCTATTCAGTTCTAGTTCAGTTCTAGTTCAGTTCTAGTTCAGTTCTAGTTCGTTCTAGTTCAGTTCTAGTTCAGTTCTAGTTCAGTTTCTAGTTCAGTTCTGTTCGTTCTAGTTCAGTTCTAGTTCAGGTCTAGTGCAGTTCTAGTTCAGTTCTAGTTCAGTTCGAGTTTCAGTTCTAGTTCAGTTCTAGTTCAGTTCTAGTTCAGTTCTAGTTCGTCTCTAGTTCAGTTCTAGTTCAGTTTAGTTCAGTTCGAGTTCAGTTCTAGTTCAGTTCTAGTTCAGTTTCTAGTTCAGTTCTAGTTCAGTTTCTAGTTCAGTTCTAGTTCAGTTCTAGTTCAGTTCTAGTTCAGTTCTAGTCATTCTAGTTTCAGTTCTAGTGCAGTTCTCAGTTCAGTTCTAGTTCAGTTCTAGTTCAGTTCTAGTTCAGTAGTCAGTTCTAGTTCAGTTCTAGTTTCAGTTCTAGTTCAGTTCTAGTTCAGTTCTAGTTCAGTTCAGTTCAGTTCAGTTCTAGTTCAGTTCAGTTCTTGTTCAGGAGTTCGAGTTTCAGTTCTAGTTCAGTTTCTAGTTCAGTTCTAGTTCAGTTCTAGTTCAGTTCTAGTTCAGTTCTAGTTCAGTTCTAGTTCAGTTCCAGTTTCAGTTCCAGTTCAGTTCCAGTTCAGTTCTAGTTCAGTTCCAGCTCAGTTCTAGTTCAGTTCCAGTTCAGTTTTAGTTCACTTCTATAAAACTGCCTTATCAGAACAAAAAACTCTGTTCAGATTTTTTTTGCAAATCTAACTTAAAAAGAAAAACTAAAAATCCTTCGTTATAAATCGATTTAAGATAGTTATTTATTACATTTGAATTTAAATTCAAATTCTTCCTTTATGCATCTTTCTAAACAAAACTCAACATAAATATGAAATAAAATTTTTATTTTACACCAAATTTTCCTCCCATTTTCTATTCATTCTAGAGGGCATTCTATCGTACAGCATACCAAAAGGCGTACAACGTGGCATGGAAATCGATTTATCTGATAAATCTTATGATGGTCATGAAGAAGATGAACGTTTTGTTGAAGGTTTAGGTCAATTGGTTGATGGTCAAAAGGGCAAAGATAATTTTCGTTTAGATCAAGGTTTTGGGCAAAGGTAAGTTACGCAAAAATAAGTATAAAGAACAACAAAAAGTAATAAAAAATTTATTCAATAATAGAGATATAGAGATACGTAAAAATTGTATTTATGTATAGACAAGAAAAGTTTATTGAATAAATATGTATAGCTAACTTTAAGGACTTGTATTTGCTTATCTAAGCACAATAAAATTTATAACAATTTATGAGTATGAAGGCAGGAAAGAATACTATTAAAGTCTTTATGACATGCAGCGAGCTAGAGCAACATAAATACACTGAGAAAATTTATTTAGAGAGGCAACAAGATTTCTTAAGTACTAGTTACAGTAACAAGCATAAAAAGCTTTTTGAATGGTTTCCAACTGTCAAGAGAACTCAGCTGACACAAAAAGAGGACCTGCAACACTTTTTAAACATCATTTGCTACAATTTCAGCATTTTTCTCTGTGTAGTCTGTTCCTATTACTTCCAAGAACGCTTTAGCTGCTATTGACAATCCGTTCTAAATACTACATATGAGTAGTCCACGCCAGTTGCATGTTATGTAAGTAGAACTTGCCACAGAGCTGTATATTAGTTATTTACTGTCCTTGGAAGACTTGTTTTTAAGCGCGTGTTTTTTCTCTACTCTACTCCTGGGTTACTGTGAAAAAATAATATAAATATATATGCATGTTTAAAAGACAAAAATGTCATATAATGCCACCGTGCGTGTGGCACATGTCAAAAGAATATTTTTATGTTAGGAAACCTGATTATATGTATTATTTGTTTGTTGTATATGGTTTGTCATGACATCCATAACGCATGGTATGTTGGCTAAGGAACAAACAAAATATATTTAATAAGAAAAATATTCTGTTATAGATATTTCCACCCCAGTTGGAAATTCTGCGGCACTGAACTAGAACATACCTAACTGGCAACCTTCTAGTTCAGTTCTAGTTCAGTTCTAGTTCAGTTCTAGTTCAGTTCTAGTTCAGTTCTAGTTCACTTCTAGTTCACTTCTAGTTCACTTCTAGTTCATCCTAGTTCAGTTCTAGTTCAGTTCTAGTTCAGTTCTAGTTCAGTTCTAGTTCAGTTCTAGTTCAGTTCTAGTTCAGTTCAGTTCAGTTTCTAGTTCAGTTCTAGTTCAGTTCTAGTTCAGTAGTTCTAGTTCAGTTCTAGTTTCAGTTCTAGGTCAGTTCTAGTTCAGTTCTAGTTCATAAGTTCAGTTCTAGTTCAGTTCTATGTCAGTTCTAGTTCAGTTTCTAGTTCAGTCTAGTTCAGTTCTAGTTCAGTTCTAGTTCAGTTCTAGTTCAGTTCTAGTTCAGTTCTAGTTCAGTTCTAGTTCAGTTCTAGTTCAGTTCTAGTTCAGTTCTAGTTCAGTTCTAGTTTCCGTTCTAGTTCAGTTCTAGTTAGTTCTAGTTCAGTTCTAGTTCAGTTCTAGTTCAGTTCTAGTTCAGTTCTAGTTCAGTTCTAGTTTCAGTTCTAGTTCAGTTTTAGTTCAGTTCTAGTTCATTCTAGTTCAGTTCTAGTTCAGTTCTAGTTTGAATTCTAGTGTCAGTTCTTAGTTCAGGTTCTAGTTCAGTTCTAGTTCAGTTCTAGTTCACTTCTAGTTCAGCTTCTAGTTCACGTTCTAGTTCAGTTCTAGTTCAGTTCAGTTCTAGTTCAGTTCTAGTTCAGTTCTAGTCAGTTCTAGTTCAGTTCTATTCAGTTCTAGTAGTTCTAGTTTCTAGTTCAGTTCTAGTTCAGTTCGAGTTCAGTTCTAGTTCAGTTCTAGTTCTACGTTTTTCTAGTTCAGTTCTAGTTCACGTTCTAGTTCAGTTTCTAGTTCAGTTCTAGTTCAGTCTAGTTCAGTTCTAGTTCAGTTCTAGTTCAGTTCTAGTTCAGTTCTAGTTCAGTTCTAGTTCAGTTCTAGTTCAGTTCTAGTTCAGTTCTAGTTCAGTTCTAGTTCAGTTCTAGTTCAGTTCTAGTTCAGTTCTAGTTTCAGTTCTTAGTTCAGTTTTCTAGTTCAGTTCTAGTTCAGTTCTAGTTCAGTTCTAGTTCAGTTCTAGTTCAGTTCTAGTTCAGTTCTAGTTCAGTTCTAGTTCAGTTCTAGTTCAGTTCTAGTTCTAGTTCAGTTCTAGTTCAGTTCCTAGTTCAGTTCTAGTTCAGTTCTAGTTCAGTTCTAGTTCAGTTCTAGTTCAGTTCTAGTTCAGTTCTAGTTCAGTTCTAGTTCAGTTCTAGTTCAGTTCTAGTTCTAGTTCAGTTCTAGTTCAGTTCTAGTTCAGTTCTAGTTCAGTTCTAGTTCAGTTCTAGTTCAGTTCTAGTAGTTCAGTTCTAGTTCAGTTCTAGTTCAGTTCTAGTTCAGTTCTAGTTCAGTTCTAGTTCAGTTCTAGTTCAGTTTTAGTTCAGTTCTAGTTCAGTTCTAGTTCAGTTCTAGTTCAGTTCTAGTTCAGTTCTAGTTCAGTTCTAGTTTAATTCTAGTTCAGTTTAGTTAGTTTAGTTCAGTTCTAGTTCAGTTCTAGTTCAGTTCTAGTTCAGTTCTAGTTAGTTCAGTTCTAGTTCAGTTCTAGTTCAGTTTAGTTCAGTTCTAGTTCAGTTCTAGTTCAGTTCTAGTTCAGTTCTAGTTCAGTTCTAGTTCAGTTCTAGTTCAGTTCTAGTTCAGTTCTAGTTCAGTTCTAGTTCAGTTCTAGTTCAGTTCTAGTTCAGTTCTAGTTCAGTTCTAGTTCAGTTCTAGTTCAGTTCTAGTTCAGTTCTAGTTCAGTTCTAGTTCAGTTCTAGTTCAGTTCTAGTTCAGTTCTAGTTCAGTTCTAGTTCAGTTCTAGTTCAGTTCTAGTTCAGTTCAGTTCTAGTTCAGTTCTAGTTCAGTTCTAGTTCAGTTCTAGTTCAGTTCTAGTTCAGTTCTAGTTCAGTTCTAGTTCAGTTCTAGTTCAGTTCTAGTTCAGTTCTAGTTCAGTTCTAGTTCAGTTCTAGTTCAGTTCTAGTTCAGTTCTAGTTCAGTTCTAGTTCAGTTCTAGTTCAGTTCTAGTTCAGTTCTAGTTCAGTTCTAGTTCAGTTCTAGTTCAGTTCTAGTTCAGTTCTAGTTCAGTTCTAGTTCAGTTTAGTTCAGTTCTAGTTCAGTTCTAGTTCAGTTCTAGTTCAGTTCTAGTTCAGTTCTAGTTCAGTTCTAGTTCAGTTCTAGTTCAGTTCTAGTTCAGTTCTAGTTCAGTTCTAGTTCAGTTCTAGTTCAGTTCTAGTTCAGTTCTAGTTCAGTTCTAGTTCAGTTCTAGTTCAGTTCTAGTTCAGTTCTAGTTCAGTTCTAGTTCAGTTCTAGTTCAGTTCTAGTTCAGTTCTAGTTCAGTTCTAGTTCAGTTCTAGTATATATGTATTTCATCTCTTGAGTTAATATTTCCAATTCGGTTTCTTAAAGTTAATGAAATATTTTTAAAGGCTTCATTGCTTTCTACATGATATCCAAGGACAAATTTGATGATGGTTTTTTCTGTCAAAGTCATTAAATGATGAGTGAAAAATCACGTCAAATAAGTATAAAATGACAATATTATTTTGTGTTTTAAAGTAAATTTGAATTCTGCGAACATGCAATGCAAATGTGAGAAAAAGTTAATAAAGGCAGCCATTCTTATATTAATGTATATTGTAAATTCTATATGAAATTTGTATTGATCTAGTATACATATGTATTTATACCATAAGTTCTGCCATTTTTACTGCTCTTCTAAAACTGTGTTTCCTTTTGTTGATGGCTTAATGGTTACAATTTATTATTAAAAACAAAATGTTTAGACACGTAAGAAATTAACCAATATAATAAAAATGTCTTGTCAATGGTTCATACAACATTTATACTTATTTCTTACATTTACAAGCATGTCAATGTTTTATAAAGTTGTTAACAAAACGAAAAACCATCACAAACGAGGTTAAACTAAAAGTAAATACTTGTACCAGAATGCGAAAACACAAAACCTTTATAAATATTTAACTGGTTTTCTTTCTTTTGAAACTCGCTTGCGATGCCTGTTTCACTGTTAAAGCAAACTAATTATCCTGTCTTTTGCTAGTTGGTCTCTAGTGTATAAGATGAGCTACGAACGAACCTCCCACTCTTTTTTTGCTGTTGCCTAGTGTAGACTTAATTTTTATCTAAACATGGAAAAACTTTCATTTTTACTGTTAGACGTTTTGTGTGACACTCTTGCGATATAATGAAAACGTATTTTTTAGGAATTATATTATTGTGTGTTAATATTTGTTGTATTTGTTTGTCATTCAAACAATTTTAAATGTCAACAGAACAAATATAATTTGTTTTGTTTATATGGTTGTATTTGTTTGTTTCAGTATCCTCTATCATTTCCTGCAATTCGGGAGGGTTGTCCCAAACTAGTTATTGACACCAAAGTGACATTTTGACACCACTATATAACATATAACATGCAATTAGTTATATGTTGTATATCTGTTTCGAAGGATATCATATGATCCAAAAATATACAAATCCGAGTCACTTAAAGAGTTAGTCTTAAAAAAATAAATAGAAAAGGATTGCATTGGCTCCTTGCCAAACTATGGGGCAGTATGTATGTTTTAGTTAATGTCCGTTTACAAATTGTTATTATTATTGCCCTTGTTCTATGGTATGTGTTGTAAACATCGGAATGATTATTATTAGTGGGGATGTGTATTGTGCAATGATAATAACTGTATTTTAGCCGACATTTTGTTTACACATACATACATTTATTTCTTTAACAGGTTTTAAAAACAACAGGGTTTTAGAAAATAAATGTAACAAAACCTTAAAAAATCTTCTGTTCTAGTTCAGTTCTCGTTCTGTTCTAGTTCTGTTCTAATTCTATTCTAGTTCTGTTCTAGTTCTGTTCTAGCTCTGTTCTAGTTCTGTTCTAGTTCTGTTCTAGTTCTGTTCTAGTTCTGTTCTAGTTCTGTTCTAGTTCTGTTCTAGTTCTGTTCTAGTTCTGTTCTAGTTATGTTCTAGTTCTGTTCTAGTTCTGTTCTAGTTCTGTTCTAGTTCTGTTCTAGTTCTGTTCTAGTTCTGTTCTAACTCTGTTCTAGTTCTGTTCTAGTTCTGTTCTAGGTCAGTTCTAGTTCTGTTCTAGTTCTGTTCTAGTTCTGTTCAAGTTCTTTTCTAGTTCTGTTCTAGTTCTGTTCTACTTTTGTTCTAATTCTGTTCTATATCAGACTAAAATGAAAACCCCTAATACGCATACATTTTTAACGTTAAATGTTGTGTTAATACAGCTTGTCGTGTTGTAACTTTAAATTGTCATTACTTTAGTTCCGCTATTGTCTAAAGAATCAACAGCAACAACAACAACGAAAAGACAGATTCGTATGGTTAGAGAATGAAAAATTTCCATTAAATATGTCAATATTTATTCAAAACAAAAAGGAAAATTATGACAAGCAAATGTTTGTTTAAAGGATAATAAAAATAATAATGATGATGATGATTATAATTACGTTGATTTGTAAGGGAAAGTTGTTTGTTATTATTTTTTATTGTACCAAACAAATTTAAATTTTAAATTTGTATTTACAAACTGAACAACAATTTCTGTTTACATTGTAGTTTTGTGTGAGAATGCTTATCATTAGCTGAAATAATTAGGACAATTTAAGTGCTTGTATAGGAAAATTCAGTTTTAGTGCTGCTTTATAAATTGCAGTAATATTGTTGTTGAGTTTGAACACTTAATTGCAGCGTGTTTGTAGAATGTTGTTTAGTTTTTTTAAACCAAAAGCATTTGTTTTAGGAAATTATTAGGAATACATACATATACTGTAGTCTAATCTATAGTCTAGTCTATATTCTAGTCTATAGTCTAGTCTATAGTCTAGTCTATAGTCTAGTCTATAGTCTAGTCTATAGTCTAGTCTATATTCTAGTCTATAGTCTAGTCTATAGTCTATTCTATAGTCTAGTCTAGTCTATAGTCTAGTCTAGTCTATAGTCTAGTCTATAGTCTAGTCTATAGTCTAGTCTATAGTCTAGTCTATAGTCTAGTCTATAGTCTAGTCTATAGTCTAGTCTATAGTCTAGTCTATAGTCTAGTCTATAGTCTAGTCTATAGTCTAGTCTATAGTCTAGTCTATAGTCTAGTCTATAGTCTAGTCTATAGTCTAGTCTATTGTCTAGTCTATAGTCTATAGTCTAGTCTATAGTCTAGTCTATAGTCTAGTCTATAGTCTAGTCTATAGTCTAGTCTATAGTCTAGTCCTATAGTCTAGTCTATAGTCTAGTCTATAGTCTAGTCTTATAGTCTAGTCCTATAGATCTAGTCTATAGTCTATCTATAGTCTAGTCTATAGTCTAGTCTATAGTCTAGTCTATAGTCTAGTCTAGTACTATAGTCTAGTCTATAGTCTAGTCTAATTAGTCTAGGTCTATCTAGTCTAGTCTATAGTCTAGTCTATAGTCTAGTCTATAGTCTAGTCTATAGTCCTAGTCTATAGTCTAGTCTATAGTCTAGTCTATAGTCTAGTCTATAGTCTAGTCTATAGTCTAGTCTATAGTCTGTCTATGTCTATAGTCTAGTCTATAGTCTGAGTCTATAGTCTAGTCTATAGTCTAGTCTATAGTCTAGTCTATAGTCTACTAGTCTAGTCTATAGTCTAGTCTATAGTCTAGTCTATAGTACCTAGTCTAGTCTATAGTCTAGTCTATAGTCTAGTCTATAGTCTAGTCTATAGTCTAGTCTATAGTCTAGTCTATAGTCTAGTCTATAGTCTAGTCTATAGTCTAGTCTATAGTCTAGTCTATAGTCTAGTCTATAGTCTAGTCTATAGTCTAGTCCATAGTTTAGTCTATAGTCTAGTCTATAGTCTAGTCTATAGTCTAGTCTATAGTCTAGTCTATAGTCTAGTCTATAGTCTAGTCTATTGTCTAGTCTATAGTCTATAGTCTAGTCTATAGTCTAGTCTATAGTCTAGTCTATAGTCTAGTCTATAGTGTAGTTCATAGTCTAGTCTATAGTCTAGTCTATAGTCTAGTCTATAGTCTAGTCCATAGTCTAGTCTATAGTCTAGTCTATAGTCTAGTCTATAGTCTAGTCTATAGTATAGTCTATAATCTAGTCTATAGTCTAGTCTATAGTCTAGTCTATAGTCTAGTCTATAGTCTAGTCTATAGTCCAGTCTATAGTCTAGTCATAGTCTAGTCTATAGTCTAGTCTATAGTCTAGTCTATAGTCTATAGTCTATAGTCTAGTCTATAATCTAGTCTTAGTCTATCTATAGTCTAGTCTATAGTCTAGTCTATAGTCTAGTCTATAGTCTAGTCTATAGTCTAGTCTATAGTCCGAGTTATAGTCTAGTCTATAGTCTAGTCTATAGTCTAGTCTATATGTCTAGTCTATAGTCTAGTCTATAGTCTAGTCTATAGTCTAGTCTATAGTCTAGTCTATAGTCTAGTCTATAGTCTAAGTCTATAGTCTAGTCTATAGTCTAGTCTATAGTCTAGTCTATATCTAGTCTATAGTCTAGTCTATAGTCTAGTCTATAAGTCTAGTCTATAGTCTTCTATAGTCTAGGCTATGTCTAGTCTATAGTCTAGTCTATAGTCTAGTCTATAGTCTAGTCTATAGTCTAGTCCTAATATCTAGTCTATAGTCCAGTCTATAGTCTAGTCTATCTAGTCTATATCTGAGTCTATAGTCAGTCTATAGTCTAGTCTATAGTCCTAGTCTAATAGTCTAGTCTATAGTCTAGTCTATAGTCTAGTCTATAGTCTAGTCTATAGTCTAGTCTATAGTCTAGTCTATAGTCTAGTCTATAGTCTAGTCTATAGTCTAGTCTATAGTCTAGTCTATAGTCTAGTCTATAGTCTAGTCTATAGTCTAGTCTATAGTCTAGTCTAGTCTATAGTCTAGTCTATAGTCTAGTCTATAGTCTATCTAGTCTAGTCTATAGTCTAGTCTATAGTCTAGTCTATAGTCTAGTCTATAGTCTAGTCTATAGTCTAGTCTATAGTCTAGTCTATAGTCTAGTCTATAGTCTAGTCTATAGTCTAGTCTATAGTCTAGTCTATAGTCTAGTCTATAGTCTAGTCTATAGTCTAGTCTATAGTCTAGTCTATAGTCTAGTCTATAGTCTAGTCTATAGTATAGTCTATAGTCTAGTCTATAGTCTAGTCTACAGTCTATTCTATAGTCTAGTCTATAGTCTAGTCTATAGTCTAGTCTATAGTCTAGTCCTATAGTCTAGTCTATAGTCTAGTCTATAGTCTAGTCTATAGTCTAGTCTATAGTCTAGTCTATAGTCTAGTCTATAGTCTAGTCTATAGTCTAGTCTATAGTCTAGTCTATATTCTAGTCTATAGTCTAGTCTATAGTCTAGTCTATGGTCTAGTCTGTAGTCTAGTCTATAGTCTGGTCTATAGTCTAGTCTATAATCTAGTCTATAGTCTAGTCTATAATCTAGTCTATAGTATAGTTTATATTCTAGTGGATAGTCTAGTCTATACCCTAATTGATAGTTTAGTCTATAGTGTTTTACTTAAATTACATTTAACAAAAATGTTTTACATTTTTAAAGTTAAATAATTTGTTTTTTTCATTTCAGGTTACGAATGGGTGGGTTGGCGCAACGATACCGCCAATTTGCAAGGACGTCCCGTCGAAATTACTTTTGAATTTGATGGCGTGAGGAATTTTAGTGCTGTGGTTATCCACACCAATAATATGTATGCAAAAGATGTACAGGTATGTAAAAAATGTTGAAATTTATAGAATAAAATTACATAAAACTAATTAACAGCTAAATGTGGTTTACAACATGTTAATAATGAAAATTATTTTATTGTTTATCATAAAATTAATATATGGTGGTTATTGGTTGGTCTCTTACAAATATTTAGTTTGATTTATGTGATAAGTTTTTATTATTTATTGGTGACACATAAAGATAATTTTTGGTTTAACTCGAAAACCAAATAAATACATAAAATAGATATTGACTATTGAATATTGTATGTTTATATGTTTAGACATTTAGTCATTTAGTTAATATTTATTTAATGATAAACACCAACAACAAGTAATATAGAAAAAAAAACTACATTATATATAGAGTAAATAATTAAAGTTTATTAAATTGTAGCTTGATATGCTGTTAGGTACATGTGTCCATCTGTCCCACCCTATAAATTTGATTTAATAAATAACTATAATGTTGAATTTCGTTGATTAATTTGTTTTAAATTTGACATACTTACTTAAGAATATATATATAATCATAAATTAAACAAATGGGGATTTTATTTTAGGGGAAATTTATTGTATGATTTTGTAAAGGGGGACTAATATCGGATGTTTTCAAAATAATCAATATTTGATCTTTACACCTTTAGAAGCAAGCAGTTCAAAACAAGAACTTCAATACATCCACATTATTCAGAAGGTATTTGACTTTACTTTGTTTCTCTCTATAGCTGGTTTCTCTTCTTTGGCGTACATGCTTGATCTAGTGACGAAAGCTCAAGAGAGATGTTTTAAACGCACTTAATTTTCCTATCTCTCTCTCAAGTTTGCCGGGCTATGATCTAAAAATTTGCCGGTCTATGATCTAAAAACTGCTTAGGCCCCCTTAAAACATATATAAATCTTCATAAATTTCCCCCCTGCTTTATCATAAATATTTCCACATGTTTATCGGTCTGTTAAAATCATCATTTATTTATTTTTTACACAATCCGATAACAATTATTAAACTGTCCTATAAACACTTGAAAGTGTCAGTTCATAATACCCCAAACGAACATACAATTTCAAATGCTCCGGTTTTTTTTAACGAAATATTTACAATACCCCTGTTGCTGTTACACTCTACATGCACTAAATGTAATAATCATTATCGTTAATGATTATCATTGTTTAAATATTAATGAAAAATTAAAAAAGAAATAAAACTAACAAACTTAAAAAAAAAACTTAAACCATAGACCTCCCAAAATGTTTTACTGTTTCCATTGCTCATGTTTTGTTTATCTTTTTATTTTTAATATAAATAAACAAATACAACATATTTATTAATATTTTTTAATTAAATCTTTTGTATGTAACAGTTGGAGTAAATTTTACTTTAGAATTGTGTAATCTTCACACTTTCATGCAATTGTTTATATAAAGTTTAACAGTCGGCCAGTGGAGTTAAACTGCTAGTAGAATTATGATAACGGGTGGTAAAAATTAACAATATACATAATTAAATGTATGAGCAATTTTTTTGTTGTAAAGTTTTAAAATTATTAATTTTTCAAAATACATCACTCCATCAGATTGTAAAAAGATTTCATCACTTCTCTTAAGGCCATATGATACCCTACACCAGTTATGGATATGAAATTTGATTTCATAATAAAGCAGTTATCTTCAATATTATCTTGAATTTCATCGTATTCAAGTAATTTTGTGAAGGGGACTTTGTATGGGAGGTCCATTCTTTATGACATTTAGTAATGTCATTAAGTATAAAAGTTAGTTGTGCCGATATCAAGATCTGTATTTAACATAATTTTGAGCTCAAAGGCTATTTTTGGGGGGTTCTGTTGCAAGGGGTCCAGGTGAAATAATTTACCGATATTAACCATTTTTAATATGCTTTGTCTTTGGGGACCAAAAAAAGCATATGTGCTAAATTTCATCCAATTTTGTTGAAAATTGTGAATTGAACGGACATGGCTAATCGACTCTATATATCCTAAGGTGTAGGTGAAGGACAAATATTTGTGTTCGTTCATCAGTACAAACCCAACATACCCTCCCACCAAACTGATATCGGGTTTTAACAATTTGATGAAAGAAAACCTGCTAAAGTAACGGTTTAGGAAAGCAAGTTTCTAAAGACATTTTTATGATAGAAAACTCACCAAAGAAAAATTTTTAAAACGTCTTTCTGAAAAAAAGTTTTAGTGGAGAAGCTAAGTTAGTTAGTTAGTTAGTTAGTTAGTTAGTTAGTTAGTTAGTTATTTAGTTAGTATTAGTTAGTTAGTTAGTTAGTTAGTTAGTTAGTTAGTTAGTTAGTTAGTTAGTAGTTAGTTAGTTAGTTAGTTAGTTAGTTAGTTAGTTAGTTAGTTAGTTAGTTATTAGTTAGTTAGTTAGTTCTTGTTAGTATTTAGTTCGTTCTTCTCGTTTCGTTAGTTAGTTCGTTCGTTGTTCGTTGTTTTTCGTTCGTTAGTTCGTTAGTTCGTTCGTTCGTTCGTTTAGTTCGTTAGTTCGTTCGTTTTTTGTTGTTCGTTCGTTCGTTCGTTCGTTCTCGTTCGTTAGTTCGTTCGTTCGTTCGTTCGTTCGTTCGTTCGTTAGTTCGTTCTTAGTCGTTTCGTTCGTTCGTTCTTTCGTTCGTTCGTTCGTTCGTTCGTTCGTTCGTTCTTGTTCGTTCTTTCGTTCGTTCGTTCGTTCGTTCGTTCGTTCGTTCGTGTTCGTTCGTTTCGTTCGTTTCGTTCGTTCGTTCGTTCGTTCTTTCGTTCGTTTCGTTCGTTCGTTCGTTCGTTCGTTCGTTTCGTTTCGTTCGTTCGTTCGTTCGTTCGTTCGTTCGTTTGTTCGTTCGTTCGTTCGTTCGTTCGTTCGTTCGTTCGTTCGTTCGTTCGTTCTTCGTTTTCGTTCGTTTCGTTAGTTCGTTAGTTCGTTCGTTTCGTTCGTTGTTCGTTCGTTCGTTCGTTCGTTTCGTTCGTTTTCGTTCGTTCGTTCGTTCGTTTCGTTCGTTCGTTCGTTTCGTTCGTTTGTTCGTTCGTTCGTTCGTTTCGTTCGTTCTTCGTTTCGTTCGTCGTTCGTTCGTTCGTCGTTCGTTCTTTGTTAGTTCGTTCGTTTGTTCGTTCGTTCGTTCGTCGTTCGTTCGTTAGTTCGTTTCTTCGTTTTTCGTTAGTTCGTTAGTTAGTTTTAGTTCGTTTGTTCGTTAGTTAGTTCGTTAGTTGTTCGTTTTAGTTCGTTCGTTCGTTAGTTAGTTAGTTCGTTCGTTTTCGTTCGTTCGTTAGTTCGTTCGTTTCGTTCGTTCGTTAGTTCGTTCGTTCGTTCGTTCGTTCTTTCGTTCGTTCGTTCGTTCGTTCGTTTAGTTCTTCGTTCGTTCGTTAGTTCGTTTTTCGTTCGTTCGTTCGTTCGTTATTTCGTTGTTCTTCGTTTCGTTCGTTAGTTCGTTTCGTTGTTCGTTTCGTTCGTTCGTTAGTTCGTTCGTTCGTTCGTTGTTCGTTTTAGTTCGTTCGTTTCGTTAGTTAGTTCGTTCGTTCGTTAGTTCGTTCGTTCTTTCGTTCTTCGTTAGTTAGTTAGTTGTTCGTTCGTTCGTTCGCTAGCTCGCTAGCTCGTTAGTTAGTTAGTTAGAAGTGTTCGTTTTTATCTCTAATTATTCAGTTAGTTAGTTAGTTAGTTAGTTAGTTAGTAGTTAGTTAGTTAGTTAGTTAGTTAGTTAGTTAGTTAGTTAGTTAGTTAGTTAGTTAGTTAGTTAGTAGTTAGTTAGTTAGTTAGTTAGTTAGTAGTTAGTTAGTTAGTTAGTAGTTAGTTAGTTAGTTAGTAGTTAGTTAGTTAGTTAGTTAGTTAGTTAGTTAGTTAGTTAGTTCTGTTAGTTAGTTAGTTAGTTAGTTAGTTAGTTAGTTAGTTAGTTAGTTAGTTAGTTAGTAGTTAGTTAGTTAGTTAGTAGTTAGTTAGTTAGTTAGTTGTTGTTAGTTAGTTAGTTAGTGTTAGTTAGTTGGTAGTTAGTTAGTTAGTTAGTTTTAGTTAGTTAGGTAGTTAGTAGTGTTAGTTAGTTAGTGTAGTAGTTAGTAAGTAGTTAGTAGTTTAGTTAGTTAGGTTAGTGTAGTTTCGTTAGTTAGTGTTTAGTTAGTTAGTTAGTTAGTTAGTTGAGTTAGTTAGCTAGCTAGCTAGTTAGTTATTTAGTTAGAAGTGTTAGTGTTATTAATACATTCTAAATTATTCCAAAATTTAATTTAGGAACAATGTACTTTAAAATACTATGAACTTTTTAAAGAATTTTCCAGACACTATGGTGCCTACACTTTACATTTATTGCATATTTACTCCAAAACTTCAAAACACAACAATTACATCATATCAATTGTAAATAAAAATACAAAAACTACTCACCACTTGTAGTAATAATCAATAATCAAACAGCAAATACTAAATTTATTGTTTTCTAAAACCTATAATTTTAAAAACATTTTTTTTGTTGTTGTTTACGATTAATATTTAAGAACTACCAACACCACCACCACCTACTTCCATAAGTCATAAAACCCAATGGAATAAAATATTAAAAAACTGTAAAAATTTAACATTAAATTAATTTTTTTCTGGGCATAAAAATGTATAAACAATCTAGACAGGAATGATTACAAATCAACAAAACAACTATTTACAACTCTATATAGTTGTAATCTAAACAAAACAATAAGAATTTTTATTAAAGAAAAAAAAAGGTATTTATTGTTTGTCTATTCAAACATTCTTGTACAAGTATAGAGGTATTTACCAGGCAGTAAAATAAACAAATATAGTAGAGTTTTAATATAAAATACAAAAACAATAAAACAAACAAACACTTGATATGAATAACAAACTATTTCACTAAAAACAACAAACAGTACAACAACAATACAATACACGCTGCGTTACGGACTAACTGACAGTACTATGACTGCATGAAACCTTTTTGAGAGCGTTCACTGATCATACCAGACTGTCTGGCGGCAGCATGTGTATTTACTTCATGAAAAACCAGACAATTGAATAAAATCTACGTAAAAAGAATTCATTCGTTTAACTTAATAAAGATAGAGCGAAAGAAAAAAAAAACACTAAACAAACAGCAGCTTTATTGTTTAAACAAAAAAAGTGATGTAAACTAAATTTAGTGTTAAAAGAAAACACTAAAGTTTGTCAGTGTAAATTTTGCCGCTATAGTTGTTTTTGGGAAGGAGCTATAGCCTGTTTTTTTTTTTTTTTGTAGTTGACAGTAGTTTGAAAGAATGATTTAATGGTAGTTCGGGTTTTGTTAGGTTGGCGACTATAGTCGACTAGGCGACTACAATCACTAGACTATAGCGATTATAGTCCCTAGACTAAAGCGATTATAGTCTTTACAATCTCTACACTAGCGCGTACAGTCTCAATACTATAGCACAATATTATCTAGACTTTAGCGACTTTAGTCTTAAGAATATAGGGACTATAGCCTCTAGACTATAGCTACTATAGTCTCTAGACTATGGCTACTATTGTCTCTTGACTATGGCTACTATAGTCTCTAGACTATAGCTACTATAGTATTTAGACTATAGCTACAATATTCACTAGACTATAGCGACTATATTCATTAGACTATAGCAACTATAGTTTCTACACTTTAACGACTAAAGTTTCTACACTATTTTTATTTTAGAATGGAATTAGTCTCGAAACAATAGTCTCTATATTAAGTATAGTACTTAGACTATGGGGCCTATAGTCTTTAGACTATCGCGACTATAGTCTGTAGATTATAAGGCTATGGTCTCTAGACTATAGCGACTATAATGACTGTAGTCTGTAGACTATAGTTCCTAGACTGTAGTGACTATAGTATCTAGACTATAGCGGCCATAATCACTAGTCTATAGCGGATATAGTCTCTAGACAATAGCGACTATAGTCTCTAGACAATAGCGCCTATAATCTTTAGACAATAGCGAATATTGTCTGTATGCTATAGCGACTATAGTCTGTTGTTTATAGTGACTATAGTCTGTTGTTTATAGCGACTGTAGTCTGTAGTTTATAGCTACTATATTCTATAGTCTATAGTGACTATAGTCTGTAGGCTCTAGCGACTCTGGTCTCTAGCGCCTATGGTGTTTAGACAATAGCGCCTTTAGTCTTTTACAATTGCTAGACTATAGCGACTGTAGTCTTTAGACTATAGCGTCTATAACGTTTAGACAATAGCGACTATTGTATGTATGCTATAGCGACTATAGTCTGTAGTTTATAGCGACTAAAGTCTGTTGTTTATAACGACTATAGTCTGTATTTTATAGCGACTATAGTCTGTTGTTTATAACGACTATAGTCTGTAGTTTATAGCCACTGTAGTCTGTAGTTTATAACTACTATATTCTGTAGTCTATAGCGACTATAGTCTGTAGGCCCTAGCTACTCTGGTCTTTGGACAATTGCGACTATATACTACAGCGATTATAGTATGTAGCGACTATAGTCTATATAGTCTATAGACTATAGCTACCATATACCTTAAACTTTATTAACTATAGTTTCTGCACTATTTTTAGAATTTAGCTGCCATAGTAACTAGACTATAGCAAACATAGTCCCTAGACTATAGTCTCTAAATTATCTCGACTTTAGATGCTGTAGTGCAGAGACCGTTAGTTTAATTCATACTTTTAAAATCTGTTTCTCTTTGCTGTTTAAATTTAATATAAATTTTGTGAATTTCATTTTCTGAAATTAATAGTGCAGAGTAGTGTTGATGTTTTCATTTTGGGGCTTATCGGTGATAGCATTCCACCATATACATGAATACAATAAACACTTGTAAACCTACAAACTTCACACATATTCCAATGTACAATTGAAGTATGCAAAAGTATTATTATTATTTATCTTGGGGCTGTGCTATCCTATGTACCTCTTAAAAGCCGTTAGCGTTGGAGTAGTGTTTCGATAATGGTGATGATGATGATGATAGTGTTTGAAGTGTTTCATCTGTAGTTTTGCTTCTCTTTTTTTTGGTGGAAGTTTTTTATATTGAGTTGTTTAGTTTAGTTTAGTTGTGGTTTATTTTGGTTTTTAATTGAATTTTATGAGATTATTTAAAATAACAAATAATAAAGAAATACTTGGAATTTTAAAAGGGCTTTATGTTTATTTGAAGATTGTTTTTTATTTGGGAAACTGAAGTGGTGCTCTTTTTAAAAAACAAATATTTTTTTCAATGATATTTTGAGTTTAAGTTGTTTTCTTACAAAATATGTAAGTAAAGGTAAAGACAATAGTAAGCTACCTAATAATCACAACTGTTTAAACAATTATGACAACATCTTCATTATAAACTCTTTAATTTAAACAACCTTTGTTTAATTATCAACAAAAATTTAATAATTATTGTTTTATATTAACCTAATTAAAAAAAAAAATTCCCAAAAATCTTTTTAACCCACCTGCATGTTATGTTCAAATAACATGAAAGGAAGTTCATTTAATATAACAAGCTTATCGAAAAGAATCTTTTTATTTAATACTAAAATTATGAATTAATTTAATGGATCATTACTATGAAATCCAAAAACACACAAAAAACACTCACACACATTTACGTGCATTTACCAAAAGCAGTTTTAAATTTTATTAAGAGAATTATTTTTTTTTTTTTTTTTTTTTTGTTTCATTTTGCTTTTCATACCAACCAACCAAATTAAGGTTTATTATGCGATCAACACATGCATATTAATAACGCTTTATGATGTATGCATAAAAATAGTTATTATTACACTTCATTTCCGCCACCAGCAAGCAAAACTACTTACTACACATGTGTATTGTAGTTTATTTAAAAAACAAAATATACCTACATATGAAAAACACCGTCTTCATTTTCCTACGAAACCGAAACAGACAAAAGCCATAAAAGAAAAATCAAAAGAAAATATGTTGGAAAAAAAACAGATAAAAAACTTCCGTAAAAAACTGTCTATTCAAAAAAAACTGCAGAAGAACTATAAACAAACAACTTATTGGCCATATATGTGTGTAATTATATAGCCAGTCAACTGACTGACTCAATGTACAAGACCAACCAACCACCAGACCAAATGGCCACTATATAAATGTGATTTAATTTAATTGTTAATGCCACTCAGGTTGTTTTCATTACCAGCCAGAAGACAACAACAAATAATGACACAGATATTGTGTGGGGGCTTTTACTTATACAAGCAGATAGTTATTGCACTGGTAATAAGACAATACAAACATGACTTATTGGCACCTGTTTAAAATATTATTTTTATAAAAAAAATAGTATTTAAAAATATGAAGATGGACAATAAAAATTTATTAGTGCGTTTTGCTAAACAAATGGTATATTGACATGATTCATGGTTATAAGACTTTAAGATTAATTACAAAAATATACAAAAGTTAGTATCATCCGTAGGATATTTAATTAGGGACCATAGTATGTTAACTAAAGTGATTTCCACTGTACAATGCTGACTACAGAAATTATAGTCTATTGACTCCAGAGACTATAGTAGTACTATACCTGCAGTATAGCGACTGCAGACTTTAGAGATCTAGAGTCGATAGAATCTAGAAATTATATAAGAAACTATAGTCAGCCGACTATAGAGACTATAGTCTATCAAATGTAGAGGATATATTCTATCAACCATAGAGTCTGTAGTCTGTCGACTATGGAGACCACAGTCTGACGACTATGGAGTCTATAGTCTGCCAACTATAGAGACTATAGTCTGATGACTATAAATATTGTATTCTATCGAATATAGAAACTACAATCTACCAACTATAGAGAATATAGTCTGTTGACTATAGAGACTATAGTCTGTCAATTATAGAGACTATAATCTGTAGACTGTAGTCTTTCGATTACAAACTATATCTTATCGATTATAGAGACTATAGTCTGTTGATTATAGAGACAATAGTCTGTCGATTGTAGACTATATTCTGTCGACTATAGAGACTATAATCTCCCCACTATAGAGACTATACCCTGTTGACTATTGAGACTATAGTCTGTCGACTATTAAAATTATAGTCTGTCAACTACTGAAACTATAGTCAGTCGACTATAGAGACTATAGACTACCGAATACAAAGACAATAGTCCGTCGAATATAGAGGCTATAGTCTATCATCTACAGAGTCTGTAGTCTGTCGACTATACAGACTATAGTTTGACGTCTATGGAGACTATAGTCTGTCGACTTTAGAGCCTATAGTCCGCCAACTATAAAGACTATAGTCTATCAACCTTAGCGTCTGTAGTCTGTAGACTATGCAAACTACAGTCTGACGATTATGGAGACTATAATCTGCCATCTATAGAGAATATAGTCTGTCAACTATAGAGACTATAGTCTATCGACTATAGAGACTATAGTCTATCGATTATAGAGTCTGTCGACTGTAGTTTCTCGACTACAGACTACTTTTTATCGATTATAGAGGCTATTGTCGGTCGATTACAGACTATATTCTATGGATTATAGAGACAATAGTCTGTCGATTGTAGACTATATTCTGTCGACTATAGAAACTATGGCCTGTTGACTATTGAGACTATCGCCTGTCTACTATTGAAACTATAGTCTGTCAACTATAGAAACTATAGTCAGCCGATTATAGAGACTATATTCTATCGAATGTAGAGACTATAGTCTGTCGAATATAGAGGCAATAGTCTATCATCTATAGAGTCTGTGACTATACAGACTATAGTCTGCCGACTTTAGAGACTATAGTCCGCCAACTATAGATACTATAGTCTGTCAACTATAGAGTCTGTAGTTTATCAACTTTTGAGTCTATAGTCTATCAACTATAGAGTCTGTAGTCTGCCAACTATAGAGTCTGTAGTCTGCCAACTATAGAGACTATAGTCTGTTAACTATAGAGACTATAGTCTGCCAACTATAGAGACTACAGTCTATAAACTATAGAGACTATAGGCAATCTGTCGATTATAGAGTCTATCGACTATAGTCTGATGAGTATAGAGACTGTATTTTTTCGAATATAGAAACTATAGTCTGCCGACTGTAGAGTCTATAGTCTGTTGACTAAGATAGTAAAGTCTGTCGTACATAGAGACTATAGTCTGTCGACTACAGAGATTATAGTCTGTCAACTATAGGGACTATAGTCTGTCGACGGTAGAGAATATAGTCTATCAACTATAAAGACTATAATCTGACGACTATAGAGGCTATAGTCTGTCGATTATAGGGACTATAGTTTGTCGACTATAGAGACTATAGTATATCGAATATAGAGGCTATAGCCTGCCGACTATAAAGACTGTAGTTTGCCGACTATAGATACTATAGTCTGCCTAGTATAGAGACTAAAGTCTGTCGACTATAGAGACGATAGTCTGTTGGCAATATATATTACTGTCGACTATAGATACTACAGTCTATCGTCTATAGAGACTATAGTCTGTCGACTATAGGGACTGTAGCCTTTAGACACTATTATCCGGAAACATAACAGGAAATTAGTCTAAAGGCTACATTATCAACAAAATTTCGCTCCAATTTTTCATCACACTCTCTCTCTCTCTCTCTCTCCTTTTTTTATTGCATTACTTTACTTTCATTAATATCCACTTACATTTTTTTTCTCTTCTTTTTTTACAGGTTTTCGTTCATGCCAAAGTCTTTTTTAGCATTGGTGGACGACAGTATATTGGTGAACCAGTACAATTTTCTTATATGCCAGATACGATATTGGATCACGCTCGCGACGTGACAATCAAATTACATCATCGTTTGGGTAAATATCTACAATTGCATTTATATTTTGCGGCACGTTGGCTGATGTTAAGTGAGATTACATTTATATCAGGTAAGTGGTGGAAAAAAAAGAAAAATATTTTTCAGATTTCTTGAGAGTTTTTTTTTTCGATGTTATTCTTAATAATGTAATAAAACTATTTGCAACAAATTGTTGAACACACAAAAAAAATGGTTGTCAAGTCACCGAGGGAAATAAAATTGAACAAATATAAAATTTTTTAGAAAAATTTTAGCTTAAATGATATTTAAATGTTCTAAGTTTTGATTATTACTTCGAAATGCTTAAGCACTTAGCTCACTTCCTAATAATCTCAATTCTACTCTAATTATCTTTAATTCATTCAATAAATCTTTTTACAATTTTCTTTTCATTACCCATCTTTTATTGCCTTTGTCCATATTACAAGGTCAAGCAGCTGCCTACAAATCTCAAACATTATCATAATACATTCTCAATCATTAAATCCTTGAATACATTTTCCATTTGCCTAACTATCCTCTAGTGTTTTTTTTGCATTTTTTTGTAGGCAAAACTTTTCATTTAGTTAATCTACCACATTTTAAACAAATATTTTTCATCATTTGGCCAATGCACTTAACTTACTAAAGATTGATGGGGGAAAAATATAAAAATTAATTCTTCAAAATTCAATTAGTAAAGATTATGCATGCAAAAATGGCAGAAAATACTTGCTAAGGAAAAAAAAAAAAGTTAAATGCAAAAGTATAGTATGGAAAAAAATGGTTTAAACAAAAAAAAAAAAACAAGTACGAATAAATGAATGAAATTAAATTGAAATTAATATTGATTTCCTTTTAATGGAATGAAATGAATTGTATGAAAATGCAGTTCCATGATGCTATTTTCCTACTACCATTTTTTCACAAATGTAAATAAAGATGATATCGATGAAACACAGCAAGAAATTAGAAAAACTTTTATCTGAAATTTATCTTAGATACTGTAGATTAGAGACTACTTATCATATAAAGATATCTATTCCAGAAGCAGTATACAGTAGATTCTGTAGTCGAGAGACTATAGCCTCTGCAGTAGAGAGAATATACCCTCTATAGTTGAATGACTATAGACTCTATCTTTGTGAGACTATTTATACTATAGTCGTGAAGTAGCGATGATCGACTATAGCCTCTAGAAGCACAATAGTCGAGAGACTATAGCTTCCTTAGTTGAGAGACAATAGCCTCTACAGTCAAGAGAATATAGCATTTACAGTCGACAGACTATATAGTCTATAGCATAGGGAACGTAGACTCTATAGTATAGAGACTATATAGCTTCCTTAGAAGACAATAGCCTTTATAGTCGAGAGAATTTAGCTTCTACTGTCGAAAAAATAAGTGTTTACAGTCGACAGACTATAGGCTCTAAAGTCTAAAGAGTAGAGGCTGTATAATCTAGAGGCTATAGGCTCTGTAGTCTAGAGACTATAGCATCTTTATTCTGTAAACTATAGCTATTGCATCCTTAGTCAAGAGAAAATAGCCTTCATAGTCGACATATTATAGCATCTAAAGTCGAGAGAATATAGTCTCTACTATAACCTTTATAGTCATCAGAATATAGCCTCTACAGTCGAGCGCTTATGGCATTGACAGTCAAGAGACTATAGAGACTGAAGTCGGGAAAAATATATACTGTAGTCTAGAGACTATCGTCGATATACTATATAGATACACTATAGTCGAGAGACAATTGCTTTTATAGTTGAGAGACTATTGCCTATAGAGGCACCGTATATAGTTGAGGGATTGTAGCCTCTATGGTCGAGAGGTTATCGATACATAATCTGGAGACTATAGCCTTCTATATTCGAGACTATTGTTACTGTAGGCGAGAAGCTGTAGACACTATAGTCAGGAGACTATAGATACTATAGTGGGAAAACTGTAGCCACAATAGTCGGGAGGCTAAAGGCACTGTAGTCGCGAAACTATATCTACTATAGTCGGGTGCCTCTATAGTTGCAAGACTATATATTTGAGATAATGTGTCTGCTATAGTCAAGAGATTATGGACGCTATATAAACCCTATATGCTCTATAGCCGACTGTCCACAAACGGTAGTCCCTAGCTACTATGAACTTTTAAGTGTTATATATGACTTCTAACTTTATTTTCAAATCTATAATTTTTCATAAGCAAATTTCTCTCAGTGTTTATATATTTGCTCATATTAAACTGCAATATTCCCTTCATCGTTTTGTTTTTTTTTTTTTTTTTTTCATTTAATATTATTTTTCCATTGAAATCAGTTACGAGTTCGAAATTTTTTTTTTTTTTTATTTTCAGCTTCTGTACTGCATGCATATTAACAATTACTAAACTCATTTTTAGCATTTTAAGTATAACAGCTAGTATGTATTACTAGTTTTTTTTGTTGTAATCTAGAGCAGAGATTTTATAGATTTCAAATATACTTGCTACACAAACACGTTTATCATTTATTCATATTATTAGGATGTTAGAGAGTAAAACTGTATTATTACAAAGTAATATTGAAATGGAAATTTTTCAAAATGCTATATATACACTATATATGTACACGATTTGCTCGGAAAATCGGAAGATCTGTCTGGTTTGTTAAAAGATATGATGCTGAAATTTGAAAAGTAAATCAGATCAGCGCATAATCTGATAAAACTTTAACTTATTTTTATTCAGTATTTCTTCAACACAATCAAAGTTGACTCCAAAGTATGATGCATTTGTTACTGTCTAACTGAACCTAAAATATCTAATACTACCTCCACCCCATAAAATTCAGCACACTTACTTGCATTCATTTATCCTTATTTTCCAATAAAAAAAGGGACAAAAATCTTTTTCATGATTTTTTCCACTCCCTGTCATGCAATAAGCACAATTGCTGCAAACAGCAGCAATATTATTCAACAATAACAATAGTAGCAATAGCAACAACACAGCAATTTAGATTATTTGCAAAAATAATGATCACAAAAAAAAAAGAAAAAATCAAAAGTAACTGAATATAAAACAATATTAAAGCATTTAAAGAAAGTTCCCTTTGTTATCGACA
Organism: Lucilia sericata; assembly: GCF_015586225.1. NCBI lineage: Eukaryota > Metazoa > Arthropoda > Insecta > Diptera > Calliphoridae > Lucilia > Lucilia sericata. The sequence goes on along the minus strand of NW_023995066.1, from coordinate 48,207 downwards.
TAATGTTTTACAAAAGCACAAGCATAAAAGCTTAAAATTGATTTTAGATATTAAAAATATTAAGAGCAATTGATTTTGCAGTAAGTAGCAGGTGGGATAGTAGATATTCCCCTTACAAATTTTATAGAGCAGAATTAATTAAAAGTTGCTTTTTTTGGAGAGGAAAAAGAAAATATAATTTGAATATTGAAAATGTCATAAAAAAGTACATGTAGCAGTAACAGTTTTATTTTAGTAGAAAGTAAATTAAATGACTGACTGGGGAATTAAAAAAAAATTGTAATCATAAAGAATATTTAGAATGACAGTTATTAATGTAGTCAAATGACATAAGTTTCACCAAACTACGAAGACTATCGATTAAAAATCGCTAGAGAACAATTTAGATTTTAATGAAAATTTAATATTTATTTTTAGCGAAAACGTTCTTTTTTTAGCGAAAACGTTCTTTTTTTAGCGAAAACGTTCTTTTAAAATTAAAGTTTTAGCGGAAAATTTCATTTTTAGTAAAAAATTAAATTTTTAGTGAAAATTTTAATTTTAAGTGAAAAATTAAATTTTAAGTGAAAAATTTAATTTTTAGTGAAAAATTTTAATTTGATTAAAAAAATTTAAATTCTAGTAAAAAATTAAATTTTTTGTAAAAAAAAATTAAATTTTTTGTAAAAAACTGAATTTTAAGTGAAAATTTTAATTTCTATAGAAAAATATAATTTTTAGTAAAAAATTAAATTTTATTGAAAAATTGAATATTTAGTGAAACATTAAATTTTTGGTGAAGAATAAAATTTTTATTAAAAAATTAAATTTTAATTGAAAAATTGAACTAACTAGACTGAACTAGAACTAACAGAACTGAACTAGAACTGAACTAGAACTGAACTAGAAACTGAACTAGAACTGAACTAGAACTGAACTAGAACTGAACTAGAACTGAACTAGAACGAACAAACTGAACTAGACTGAACTAGAACTGAACTAGAACTGAACTAGAACTGAACTAGAACTGAACTAGAAGAACTGAACTAGAACTGAACTAGAACTGAACTAGAACTGAACTAGAACTGACTAGAACTGAACTAGAACTGAACTAGAACTGAACTAGAACTGAACTAGAACTGAACTAGAACTGAACTAGAACTGAACTAGAAATGAACTAGAACTGAACTAGAACTGAACTAGAACTGAACTAGAACTGAACTAGAACTGAACTAGAACTGAAACTAGAACTAGAACTTGTACTAGAACTAGAACTTAACTAGAACTAGAACTTAACTAGAACTAGAACTTAACTAGAACTAGAACTGAACTAGAACTAGAACTAGAACTAGAACTAGAACTGAACTAGAACTGAACTAGAACTGAACTTAGAACTGAACTAGAACTGAACTAGAACTGAACTAGAACTGAACTAGAACTGAACTAGAACTGAACTAGAACTGAACTAGAAACTGAACTAGAACTGAACTAGAACTGAACTAGAACTGAACTAGAACTGAACTAGAACTGAACTAGAACTGAACTAGAACTGAACTAGAACTGAACTAGAACTGAACTAGAACTGAACTAGAAACTGAACTAGAACTGAACTAGAAACTGAACTAGAACTGAACTAGAACTGAACTAGAAACTGAACTAGAACTGAACTAGAACTGAACTAGAACTGAACTAGAACTGAACTAGAACTGAACTAGAACTGAACTAGAACTGAACTAGAACTGAACTAGAACTGAACTAGAAACTGAACTAGAACTGAACTAGAACTGAACTAGAACTGAACTAGAACTGAACTAAACTGAACTAGAACTGAACTAGAACTGACTAGAATCCTGAACTAGGAACTGAACTAGAACTGAACTAGAACTGAACTAGAACTGAACTAGAACTGAACTAGAACTGAACTAGAACTGAACTAGAACTGAAACTAGAACTGAACTAGAACTGAACTAGAACGAACTAGAACTGAACTAGAACTGAACTAGAACTGAACTAGAACTGAACTAGAACTGAACTAGAACTGAACTAGAACTGAACTAGAACTGAACTAGAACTGAACTAGAACTGACTAGAACTGAACTAGAACTGAACTAGAACTGAACTAGAACTGAACTAGAACTGAACTAGAACTGAACTAAACTGAACTAGAACTGAACTAGAACTGAACTAGACTGAACTAGAACTGACTAGAACTGAACTAGAACTGAACTAGAACTGAACTAGAACGAACTAGAACTGAACTAGAACTGAACTAGAACTGAACTAGAACTGAACTAGAACTGAACTAGAACTGAACTAGAACTGAACTAGAACTGAACTAGAACTGAACTAGAACTGAACTAGAACTGAACTAACTGAACTAGAACTGAACTAGAACTGAACTAGAACTGAACTAGAACTGAACTAGAACTGAACTAGAACTGAACTAGAACTGAACTAGAACTGAACTAGAACTGAACTAGAACTGAACTAGACTGAACTAGAACTGAACTAGAACTGAACTAGAACTGAACTAGAACTGAACTAGAACTGAACTAGAACTGAACTAGAACTGAACTAGAACTGAACTAGAACTGAACTAGAACTGAACTAGAACTGAACTAGAACTGAACTAAACTGAACTAGAACTGAACTAGAACTGAACTAGAACTGAACTAGAACTGAACTAGAACTGAACTAGAACTGAACTAGAACTGAACTAGAACTGAACTAGAACTGAACTAGAACTGAACTAGAACTGAACTAGAACTGAACTAGAACTGAACTAGAATGAACTAGAACTGAACTAGAACTGAACTAGAACTGAACTAGAACTGAACTAGAACTGAACTAGAACTGAACTAGAACTGAACTAGAACTGAACTAGAACTGAACTAGAACTGAACTAACTGACTAGAACTGAACTAGAACTGAACTGAACTACTGAACTAGAACTGAACTAGAACTGAACTAGAACTGAACTAGAACTGAACTAGAACTGAACTAGAACTGAACTAGAACTGAACTAGAACTGAACTAGAACTGAACTAGAACTGAACTAGAACTGAACTAGAACTGAACTAGAACTGAACTAGAACTGAACTAGAACTGAACTAGAACTGAACTAGAACTGAACTAGAACTGAACTAGAACTGAACTAGAACTGAACTAGAACTGAACTAGAACTGAACTAGAACTGAACTAGAACTGAACTAGAACTGAACTAGAACTGAACTAGAACTGAACTAGAACTGAACTAGAACTGAACTAGAACTGAACTAGAACTGAACTAGAACTGAACTAGAACTGAACTAAACTGAACTAGAACTGAACTAGAACTGAACTAGAACTGAACTAGAACTGAACTAGAACTGAACTAGAACTGAACTAGAACTGAACTAGAACTGAACTAGAACTGAACTAGAACTGAACTAGAACTGACTAGAACTGAACTAGAACTGAACTAGAACTGAACTAGAACTGAACTAGAACTGAACTGGAACTGAACTGGAACTGAACTAGAACTGAACTAGAACTGAACTAGAACTGAACTAGAACTGAACTAGAACTGAACTAGAACTGAACTGGAACTGAACTGGAACTGAACTAGATCTGAACTAGAACTGAACTAGAACTGAACTAAACCTGAACTAGAACTGAACTTAAACTGAACTAAAACTGAACTAGAACTGAACTAGAACTGAACTAGAACTGAACTAGAACTGAACTAGAACTGAACTAGAACTGAACTAGAACTGAACTAGAACTGAACTAGAACTGAACTAGAACTGAACTAGAACTGAACTAGAACTGAACTAGAACTGAACTAGAACTGAACTAGAACTGAACTAGAACTGAACTAGAACTGAACTAAACTGAACTAGAACTGAACTAGAACTGAACTTGAACTGAACTAGAACTGAACTAGATCTGAACTAGAACTGAACTAGAACTGAACTAAACTGAACTAAACCTGAACTAGAACTGAACTAAACTGAACTAAACTGAACTAGAACTGAACTAGAACTGAACTAGAACTGAACTAGAACTGAACTAGAACTGAACTAGAACTGAACTAGAACTGAACTAGAACTGAACTAGAACTGAACTAGAACTGAACTAGAACTGAACTAGAACTGAACTAGAACTGAACTAGAAGAACTAGAAATGAACTAGAACTGAACTAGAACTGAACTAGAACTGAACTAGAACTGAACTAGAACTGAACTAGAACTGAACTAGAATTGAACTAGAACTGAACTAGAACTGAACTAGAACTGAACTAGAACTGAACTAGAACTGAACTAGAACTAACTAGAACTGAACTAGAACTGAACTAGAACTGAACTAGAACTGAACTAAACTGAACTAGAACTGAACTAGAACTGAACTAGAACTGAACTAGAACTGAACTAGAACTGAACTAGAACTGAACTAGAACTGAACTAGAACTGAACTAGAACTGAACTAAACTGAACTAGAACTGAACTAGAACTGAACTAGAACTGAACTAGAACTGAACTAGAATGAACTAGAAATGAACTAGAACTGAACTAGAACTGAACTAGAACTGAACTAGAACTGAACTAGAACTGAACTAGAACTGAACTAGAACTGAACTAGAACTGAACTAGAACTGAACTAGAACTGAACTAGAACTGAACTAGAACTGAACTAGAACTGAACTAGAACTGAACTAGAACTGAACTAGAACTGAACTAGAACTGAACTATAACTGAACTAGAACTGAACTAGAACTGAACTAGAACTGAACTAGAACTGAACTAGAACTGAACTAGAACTGAACTAGAACTGAACTAGAACTGAACTAGAACTGAACTAGAACTGAACTAGAACTGAACTAGAACTGAACTAGAACTAAACTAGAACTGAACTAGAACTGAACTAGAACTGAACTAGAACTGAACTAGAACTGAACTAGAACTGAACTAGAACTGAACTAGAACTGACTAGAACTGAACTAGAACTGAACTAGAACTGAACTAGATCTGAACTAGATCTGAACTAGAACTGAACTAGAACTGAACTAAAACTGAACTAAACCTGAACTAGAACTGAACTAAAACTGAACTAAAACTGAACTAGAACTGAACTAGAACTGAACTAGAACTGAACTAGAACTGAACTAGAACTGAACTAGAACTGAACTAGAACTGAACTAGAAATGAACTAGAATGAACTAGAACTGAACTAGAACTGAACTAGAACTGAACTAGAACTGAACTAGAACTGAACTAGAACTGAACTAGAACTGAACTAGAACTGAACTAGAACTGAACTAGAACTGAACTAGAACTGAACTAGAACTGAACTAGAACTGAACTAGAACTGAACTAGAACTGAACTAGAACTGAACTAGAACTGAACTAGAACTGAACTAGAACTGAACTAGAACTGAACTAGAACTGAACTAGAACTGAACTAGAACTGAACTAAACTGAACTAGAACTGAACTAAACTGAACTAGAACTGAACTAGAACTGACTAGAACTGAACTAGAACTGAACTAGAACTGAACTAGAACTGAACTAGAACTGAACTAGAACTGAACTAGAACTGAACTAGAACTGACTAGAACTGAACTAGAACTGAACTAGAACTGAACTAGAACTGAACTAGAACTGAACTAGAACTGAACTGGAACTGAACTGGAACTGAACTAGAACTGAACTAGAACTGAACTAGAACTGAACTGAACTGAACTAGAACTGAACTAGAACTGAACTAGAACTGAACTAGAACTGAACTAGAACTGAACTGGAACTGAACTGGAACTGAACTAGAACTGAGACTAGAACTGCACAGAACTGAACTGGAAACTGAACTTGAACGACAGAACTGAACTAGAACTGAACTAGAACTAAAATTTACTTCAAATACAATTTTCTGTTATTTCTTAAGTAAAATGAACCCTATTTAAAATTTAAATCATGTTGCTATTTTACAAATGCTAAATATGCAGGGTACTCATGCACTTAGACTTTTATTTAAACTTCATTTGAGAAAAAAATTCCATAAGGACATCTCTGACAACAGAAAAATACCAGAAGTAATGAAAAGTAAATCGCAAAATTGTTGACTTATTTGATAAAACAACAATCCTTTGGAAAATAAACGCAATTCTCTAAGAAAAAATAAATATTTTAAAAACAAATATGTAAAAAAGTAAAGAGCAACAAATGAGAAAATAACAAAAATTACAATACCTAAACAAACATGTGTATGTAGGTTTATATGTATATGTAAGTAACAGTATTTCCTGGAAAGGCCAGCAACATCAAACATATATTATTTCTAAGGAATACTTTCAATTTATAACATATATACCAACACCCACTTCTTAACATGGCATCCTTTTGCCGCCACTCTGAGAAGCATTTTTTCCTTGTATTTAAGAAACCTGCAAGACAGTAGTGTAAATATATGCAAACTATATGTAAATAATCGTTAGTCTTAGACTCAACAAAATACATGGTAGACGGTAGAAGATGTGGGTAAATATATTTGAAAGGATTCTGATGGAGCTGGTAGTAAATAACAAAAACAAAATGAAGTAAAATCTGCATAACAATAAAAACAAATGTTGACATTGAATATTAAAATTACAAAAAGAAAAAAAAAAAACAGAAAATGATTTTGTGCTTAAGACGACAGAAAAGTTAAAGATTAAAGTATTTAAATTTAAAGAGAATTTAATTTATTAAAGTAATTTTTTTCTATAAATAACAATATTTACTTGATGTATTTGCAGCTCCTGTAATAGGAAACTTTACTGATGAAGAGTTTATGGGTCCCAGTGGTTCACAAGATAATTCTGAATATCCCTTCAAAGAGATGAAGTAGCCAGAGTGCCCTTTAGCAGAGATCGTAACAACTATATGCCATCAGGTGAAAACAAAATTTGTATTAATTATAATAATATTTTTTTTTAAATTGTAAACATTTCTTTAAATTCTAAATTAAACTCTACTTCCCATTTCTATTCCTTAATTATCCTGTATCTTTTTTTTTGCAGCAGTTGTGCTCACTTCTTATTTGGTCTTCTTTTGATTTATAGTAATTTTCATAAAAGCAAAAAAAAAAAACAAAAACAAAAAACATTTTTTAATAAATTTTCTATGAAAAATAAACCAGGACACCTAACCGCAGCAAACCGGAAAATATTACAAAATATTTTTTCCACATTTTCACACCACATAAGCCAAACTTATATTCGCAGACTTGTTTTTATTTAATACAAAAAAATAAGGGCACAACCAAGAATGAAACAGAAAAAAAGATGTACACAAACTCAACTACAGTCAGCAACAAAAGTACACAAAAAATTTTATATCGAAATGTGGAAAACGTTGTAACATCCATATGCATATAAACGTAGTAGTAGTCACTTTCCTTGATAAACATTACAAAACATGTTTAAAATAAAATGTTGCATTCTCTAACATTTAAAACAGAAAACACTAGAAACCAGCATGATAAAGGCAATATATATCCTGAAACAATATCATGTTATACACAGACACTAACTCATACCTCAACGACAACTGGAAACTAGAACTACAGCTAAAAAGAATATTAAATGTATAAAAAATGAATGAATGGTCAGAAATAGGATATGTAAAGCATTTGAGAAATATAATCGACCATCCGGCACCATCTAAATACACATGTATGTATAACTAGAGAAATTAGCAAGAATACCAGTTGTAATTCAGTTCTAGTTCAGTTCCTAGTTCAGTTCTAGTTCAGTTCTAGTTCAGTTCTAGTTCAGTTCTAGTTCAGTTCTAGTTCAGTTCTAGTCAGTTCTATTCAGTTCTAGTTCAGTTTCTAGTTCAGTTCTAGTTCAGTTCTAGTTCAGTTCTAGTTCAGTTCTAGTTCAGTTCTAGTTCAGTTCTAGTTCAGTTCTAGTTCAGTTTTAGTTCAGTTTTAGTTCAGTTTTAGTTCAGTTCTAGTTCAGTTCTAGTTCAGTTCTAGTTCAGTTCTAGTTCAGTTCTAGTTCAGTTCTAGTTCAGTTCTAGTTCAGTTCTAGTTCAGTTCAAGTTCACTTCTAGTTCAGTTCTAGTTCAGTTCTAGTTCAGTTCTAGTTCAGTTCTAGTTCAGTTCTAGTTCAGTTCTAGTTCAGTTCTAGTTCAGTTCTAGTTCAGTTCTAGTTCAGTTCTAGTTCAGTTCTAGTTCAGTTCTAGTTCAGTTCTAGTTCAGTTCTAGTTCAGTTCTAGTTCAGTTCTAGTTCAGTTCTAGTTCAGTCTAGTTCAGTTCTAGTTCAGTTCTAGTTCAGTTCTAGTTCAGTTCTAGTTCAGTTCTAGTTCAGTTCTAGTTCAGTTCTAGTTCAGTTCTAGTTCAGTTCTAGTTCAGTTCTAGTTCAGTTCTAGTTCAGTTCTAGTTCAGTTCTAGTTCAGTTCTAGTTCAGTTCTAGTTCAGTTCTAGTTCAGTTCTAGTTCAGTTCAGTTCTAGTTCAGTTCAGTTCTAGTTCAGTTCAGTTCTAGTTCAGTTCAGTTCTAGTTCAGTTCAGTTCTAGTTCAGTTCTAGTTCAGTTCTAGTTCAGTTCTAGTTCTCTAGTTCAGTTCTAGTTCAGTTCTAGTTCAGTTCTAGTTCAGTTCTAGTTCAGTTCTAGTTCAGTTCTAGTTCAGTTCTAGTTCAGTTCTAGTTCAGTTCTAGTTCAGTTCTAGTTCAGTTCTAGTTCAGTTCTAGTTCTAGTTCAGTTCTAGTTCAGTTCTAGTTCAGTTCTAGTTCAGTTCTAGTTCAGTTCTAGTTCAGTTCTAGTTCAGTTCTAGTTCAGTTCTAGTTCAGTTCTAGTTCAGTTCTAGTTCAGTTCTAGTTCAGTTCTAGTTCAGTTCTAGTTCAGTTCTAGTTCAGTTCTAGTTCAGTTCTAGTTCAGTTCTAGTTCAGTTCTAGTTCAGTTCTAGTTCAGTTCTAGTTCAGTTCTAGTTCAGTTCTAGTTCAGTTCTAGTTCAGTTCTAGTTCAGTTCTAGTTCAGTTCTAGTTCAGTTCTAGTTAAGTTCTAGTTAAGTTCTAGTTCAGTTTTAGTTCAGTTCTAGTTCAATTTTAGTTAAGTTCTAGTTCACTTCTAGTAATATGTTAGTTCTAGGTCAGTTGCAGTTTTAGTTTAGTACTAGTTCTGTTGTTTTCCGGTTTTGACGTATAGTATAAAAAATAGAACCCAAAAAACTGCCAAAATGTGTTCAATTATAATTTTGGTTTAGGCCCACCCGTTAGGTTTCATTAATGTAGTAAATTTGAGTGGGAAGTACGACTCAGTTAGATTTCTAATAAAAAACATAAATCTTTTGAAAAACTTTATTATGAATAAAAATGCTCAATTGTACTTTATTTTTTTTTGCTTTATCCATATCGTAACCACATCCATCCTTCCCCCTCACTCTTTTACATTATTTCATTTTTAAATATATCCTTAATACTTGTGTTTATTATTATCTCTATTTTGTTTTTTAAATACAATACATATTTTGTGTTTCTTTTTTCTTCTTCTGCAACATCAGTTTTCCTGCTGTTGTATCTTGCATAGCGTTTCATTTGTTTTGCCAACGTTTTTATTATTATTTTTTTATTTCTTGCAGTAATTGCACCAAAACCCATCGACCAGGAACCGGATTCAAGTTTCGTTGGCATTTTAATCACTGTCCTTACAACAATTATTTTACTTTTGGTTGCCATAATACTGGCGATAATTGCCCGTAATAAACGTGGACATGGCGGTAATGTTTTGGATGCCTTCCAACATAATTTTAATCCTGACACATTGGGTGGCGTTGACAATAAACGTTTAAATTGCAATGGTATGAAGGTAAGTGTGTTGCAAAAAAAATAATAATAATTATTTAAGATAACAAATTAAAAAATAGTGAAAAATGAGGAAAGAAAGACAGTTTAATGAATAATAAAACGGCTTAATTATTAAAAGTGGAATGTTGCAAAAAGAACAAGATTTTACAAATTTTGAATTCAATGATGACTTATTAGTAAATCTAGGGTGTTAAAATGAACAATAACTAAATTATTCTAAAACAGAACTAGAACAGAACTAGAACAGAACTAGAAAAGAACTAGAACAGAACTAGAACAGAACTAGAACAGAACTAGAACATAACTAGAACAGAACTAGAACAGAACTAGAAAAGAACTAGAACAGAACTAGAACAGAACTAGAACAGAACTAGAACAGAACTAGAACAGAACTAGAACAGAACTAGAACAGAACTAGAACAGAACTAGAACAGAACTAGAACAGAACTAGAACAGAACTAACAGAACTAGAACAGAACTAGAACAGAACTAGAACAGAACTAGAACAGAACAGAACTAGAAACAGAACTAGAACAGAACTAGAACAGAACTACAGAACTAGAACAGAACTAGAACAGAACTAGAACAGAACTAGAACAGAACTAGAACAGAACTAGAACAGAATTAGACAGAACTAGAACGGAACTAGAACAGAACTAGAACAGAACTAGAACAGAACTAGAACAGAACTAGAACAGAACTAGAACAAAACAGATATAGAACAGAACTAGAATACATGTTTCCTTTGCTTTACTTTATTTTAAAAATAGTATTTTTCCAACTTTCAGGCCGTCACCATGGAACCCGATAGTGAGTCCATAGACAAATCAAGTTTATATCATGAACCGTTTAATGTCAACATGTACACAAGTGCAGCTAGTGCTTGTTCCATAAACGATCTGCAACGACAACATGTATCACCAGATTACACAGGTAAATTTATTAACTTGTATAAAACAATATCAACAACAATTATTTACACGCAGCAGAAAACAAAAAATTGAAAAACTTTTATGAAAATTAATTAACAAGAAGAACAAAATGAAAATAAAACACAAAATTTCTCTTATTCCCCAGGAGTTTTGTAACATAATTCCATAATGACATGATACAACTCGTATGTCAATGTAGCAATTTAATTGCGCGACATGTCACGATGAAACAATGAAAAAATATTGCGAACAGAAAAAAATTTAACAATGTCATGTCACAGTTTAATAGTAACACAAAAAAGCTATGTACAACCAGTCATAGTTTTCGTTAAAGTTTTTTTTTTTTTGCTTTTCAGTTTGTTGTGTATGTAGTAAAACTGCAAGAATTTATGCTTAATCCAAACATGTTGCAGGGTATGATATACAATAGAAAAAAAACAAATGTTCAAATGTGTAGAAAAAAAGTCAATCTAAATTGGACATGCACAATTTGTAATGAATTCTAATGTTTTTAGCAAGTTTATTTTTTTAGATTTTTTTTGGAAAAATTGAGAGAAAACTATTAAGCCCTCTAGGAATTTAATTGGAGTACACAGCATGTATCCTGTTTTCCATGTAGATCTAACATGGAAAAAGTAATGTAAAATTTCCTAAAAAAGGAGTAGTTTTAACAAAAAAAAAAAAAAAAAAAACAAAAAAAATTAGTTCATAGCACCATTTAGGGTCTAATTATACGCATTTTCTGGGAATATATAAACTTAAGGCTTTATCCATATATAAATGCATATTTTATAAACGGTTTATAAATCAAATGTATGGTTTATTTATATTTAATGTTTTTGTATTAAATAAGCTATTAAATTGATTTTTACAATTTAAATTTTTATTTTCAAATATTTCTGCAATTTAATTTATAGATCTCTTTTACTATTGACATACATATGTATGTGAGTATTTGTGTTATCAATTTTACAGCTTAACTTATCACCATATAAACAGCAATAAACAAAAATAAACTACAATATTTATTGCGTGAATATTTAAACAATTAATTATTCATTGCAAATTTTTGACCCATATTTCAATTTCACTGATATTTCTCATATTGATGTGAAAACAGGAGTTAAAGAAAATTAGAATAAATAACTACAAACAATAATATTATGGTTTAATGTATGTTACTATGACGTATAAGTAACACGTCATAAAAAATATTACGTATACGTATTATAGTAAATTGTAAAGGATTGATGTAATTTGGAACTTTGAAATTTACTTTGAAATTTGAACTGTATACAGTCTGGTTCGAAATTACATCAATTCTTAACAACTTAGTATAATACGTATACGTAATAATTTTTTATTAAGTGTTACTTATACGTCATGGTATAAAACATTAAACAATAAAATTGTTGTTTCTAGAATATAGACCAGAATATATACTAGACTGAAGAATAGACAATAGACTAAGATATAGACTAGACTATAGACTAGAATACAGCCTAGACTATAGCCTAGACTATATACTAGACTATAGACTAGAATATAGACTAGAATATAGACTAGACTATAGACTAGACTATAGACTAGACTATAGACTAGACTATAGACTGACTATAGACTAGACTATAGACTAGAACTATAGACTAGACTATAGACTAGACTTATAGACTAGACTATAGACTAGACTATAGACTAGACTATAGACTAGACTATAGACTAGACTATAGACTAGACTATAGACTAGACTATAGACTAGACTATAGACTAGACTATAGACTAGACTATAGACTAGACTATAGACTAGACTATAGACTAGACTATAGACTAGACTATAGACTAGACTATAGACTAGACTATAGACTAGACTATAGACTAGACTATAGACTAGACTATAGACTAGACTATAGACTAGACTTAGACAGACTATAGACTAGACTATAGACTAGACCTATAGACTAGACTATAGACTAGACTATAGACTAGACTATAGACTAGACTATAGACTACTAGACTAGACTATAGACTAGACTATAGACTAGACTATAGACTAGACTATAGACTAGACACTATAGACTAGACTATAGACTAGACTATAGATAGACTATAGACTAGACTATAGACTAGACTATAGACTAGACTATAGACTAGACTATAGACTAGACTATAGACTAGACTATAGACTAGACTATAGACTAGACTATAGACTAGACTATAGACTAGACTATAGACTAGACTATAGACTAGACTATAGACTAGACTATAGACTAGACTATAGACTAGACTATAGACTAGACTATAGACTAGACTATAGACTAGACTATTGACTAGACTATAGACTAGACTATAGACTAGACTATAGACTATAGACTAGACTATAGACTAGACTATAGACTAGACTATAGACTACACTATATACTAGACTATAGACTAGACTATAGACTAGACTATAGACTAGACTATAGACTAGGCTATAGACTAGACTATAGACTAGACTATAGACTAGACTATAGACTAGACTATAGACTAGACTATAGACTAGACTATAGACTAGACTATAGACTAGACTATAGACTAGACTATAGACTAGACTATAGACTAGACTATTGACTAGACTATAGACTAGACTATAGACTAGACTATAGACTAGACTATAGACTAGACTATAGACTAGACTATAGACTAGACTATAGACTAGACTATAGACTAGACTATAGACTAGACTATAGACTAGACTATAGACTAGACTATAGACTAGACTATAGACTAGACTATAGACTAGACTATAGACTAGACTATAGACTAGACTATAGACTAGACTAAATTTTGCTAGGACCAATAAGTGAAAAGTTACACTCATTTGAGTAAAATCCTGTATGACCAAAATGTCTAACTTGACCTCCTCTAAGTCCGGCTGTTCTTGTCCGATAGAGCGGGAATGTGCTGAGAAAATAAAATGGTCGTTTTTTAAATATTCCAAAAAGTGCGACTTTGTTCTAAGAGTATGAGAATAATTTTAACTCTACACTATGAACTAATCCTAAAAATCACACAGATTTTCTGCATTTTCATTTAAATACTTCATTTATTCTGTTTTAGATGTTCCAGATATTGTTTGTCAAGATTATGCTGTGCCGCACATGCAAGATTTGATACCAACACAAAAATCAAATTCTTTATATAGTGGTGCTGGTAGTATTTTAGGCAGTGGTATCGGCGGTGGTGCCAGTTCAAATTGTAGCAATAGTAATTACAATGCAACATTAACTACAAACCGCAACAATACTCTTAACAATATGTTTCATATGAAGATACCACCACCACCGCCACCACCAACTGCCTCAGCACCAACATGCCTAACATCGCAACAAACAACAACATCAGCAGCAGTAAACACAACACTCTCATCGTCGTCATCAGGCTCATCGGCGTCTTCATCATCACATTATGCACTACATCAGCATCAGAATCACCAACAGCAACCGCAAACATCACCAGCATCATCACATTTCGTAGTAGGTGCTACTTCTGCAACACTACTACCACCACCACCGCCAGCACCAACGACAACAGCAGCAATGTCCTCAGAGAAATATTATGCTGCAATGGCAATTTGTAAAGCCAATATGGCGTCAACACTGGCTAACAGCAATGGCAGTAGTAGCAATAATGCAGTACAAGAACAGCAACAGCAGCAAAAAATTGTAAACACTCACTCAAACTCACAGACACAACAGCAACCCGTACAAGTAAATACAGCAACAACAATACCAACTGCCACCGGAACATTGCCAAATGGTAAAAGTGGTTTTCTACAAGGAAATTCTCCAAATACACATACTCTACCTACAAATATCAGTCTAAATTTTGAATCATCAACTTATGGCATTGGTGGTGGCAATACAACGTTGTCATCAGCAACTACTGGTGGTGGAGGTGCAACAGCAGGTGCTGGTACTAATACCAGTTTAACATTGACAAAACCACATCATTACAATTTGACCGAATTGAATGATTTCATGAATAATGCAGATGCTGCAGATGAACTGGCCAATTGTCAGTTGCAAGAATTTCCAAGACATTCTCTTGTTATTGTGGAAAAATTAGGCTGTGGTGTATTTGGAGAATATCATTTGTGCGAAACAAAGGGATTGAGGTAAGTTCTTGAACCTTTTTTGCTAGCGTTAAGAGATATATGGTTAATGGGGGTTTATGCAGATATCTAAATTTGTTTGGTTACTTGGCTTAAATATTTAAAAAAATTAAATATTACAGATGTTTCGAGTTTTTCGAAAATTCGAAAAAAAACATATTAAAATTTTTTAACATCGTTTTTGCTCTTGTAATCTAATATATTTAGTTCAGTTCAAATTCTGTTTTAATTCATTTCTAGTTCAGTTCTAGTTCAGTTCTAGTTCAGTTCTAGTTCAGTTCTAGTTCAGTTCTAGTTCAGTTCTAGTTCAGTTCTAGTTTCAGTTCTAGTTCAGTTCTAGTTCAGTTCGTAGTTCAGTTCAGTAGTTCAGTTCTAGTTCAGTTCTAGTTCAGTTCTAGTTCAGTTCTATGTTCAGTTCTAGTTCAGTTCTAGTTCAGTTCTAGTTCTAGTTCTAGTTCAGTTCTAGTTCAGTTCTAGTTCAGTTCTAGTTCAGTTCTAGTTCAGTGCTAGTTCAGTTCTAGGTCATGTTTTAGTTCAGTTTCTAGTTCAGTTCTAGTTCAGTTCTAGTTCAGTTCTAGTTCAGTTCTAGTTCAGTTCTAGTTCAGTTCTAGTTCAGTTCTAGTTCAGTTCTAGTTCAGTTCTAGTTCAGTTCTAGTTCAGTTCTAGTTCAGTTCTAGTTCAGTTCTAGTTCAGTTCTAGTTCAGTTCTAGTTCAGTTCTAGTTCAGTTCTAGTTCAGTTCTAGTTCAGTTCTAGTTCAGTTCTAGTTCAGTTCTAGTTCAGTTCTAGTTCAGTTCTAGTTCAGTTCTAGTTCAGTTCTAGTTCAGTTCTAGTTCAGTTCTAGTTCAGTTCTAGTTCAGTTCTAGTTCAGTTCTAGTTCAGTTCTAGTTCAGTTCTAGTTCAGTTCTAGTTCAGTTCTAGTTCAGTTCTAGTTCAGTTCTAGTTCAGTTCTAGTTCAGTTCGTTCAGTTCTAGTTCAGTTCTAGTTCAGTTCTAGTTCAGTTCTAGTTCAGTTCTAGTTCAGTTCTAGTTCAGTTCTAGTTCAGTTCTAGTTCAGTTCTAGTTCAGTTCTAGTTCAGTTCTAGTTCAGTTCTAGTTCAGTTCTAGTTCAGTTCTAGTTCAGTTCTAGTTCAGTTCTAGTTCAGTTCTAGTTCAGTTCTAGTTCAGTTCTAGTTCAGTTCTAGTTCAGTTCTAGTTCAGTTCTAGTTCAGTTCTAGTTCAGTTCTAGTTCAGTTCTAGTTCAGTTCTAGTTCAGTTCTAGTTCAGTTCTAGTTCAGTTCTAGTTCAGTTCTAGTTCAGTTCTAGTTCAGTTCTAGTTCAGTTCTAGTTCAGTTCTAGTTCAGTTCTAGTTCAGTTCTAGTTCAGTTCTAGTTCAGTTCTAGTTCAGTTCTAGTTCAGTTCTAGTTCAGTTCTAGTTCAGTTCTAGTTCAGTTCTAGTTCAGTTCTAGTTCAGTTCTAGTTCAGTTCTAGTTCAGTTCTAGTTCAGTTCTAGTTCAGTTCTAGTTCAGTTCTAGTTCAGTTCTAGTTCAGTTCTAGTTCAGTTCTAGTTCAGTTCTAGTTCAGTTCTAGTTCAGTTCTAGTTCAGTTCTAGTTCAGTTCTAGTTCAGTTCTAGTTCAGTTCTAGTTCAGTTCTAGTTCAGTTCTAGTTCAGTTCTAGTTCAGTTCTAGTTCAGTTCTAGTTCAGTTCTAGTTCAGTTCTAGTTCAGTTCTAGTTCAGTTCTAGTTCAGTTCTAGTTCAGTTCTAGTTCAGTTCTAGTTCAGTTCTAGTTCAGTTCTAGTTCAGTTCTAGTTCAGTTCTAGTTCAGTTCTAGTTCAGTTCTAGTTCAGTTCTAGTTCTAGTTAAGTTCTAGTTCAGTTCTAGTTCAGTTCTAGTTCAGTTCTAGTACTCTTCTGTACGACTGTTCTGTTTAATTTGCTAAACAGTTTTTGTTAATTGTTTAATTCCTTCAATAATACAATACTGTCCTTACCACAACATATACATATGCATGTTTCTATGTCATGAAACATGTAACAAAAACCATTGTCTACTTTCAGGCTTACTCCTTCTCTTTTTCATTTTTTTAAGCTAATATTATCATTTTTGTTTAATTAATTTTCCAAACAAAAAATTGTAACATTTAAATGCATAAACTACAACTACTTGTCTACTTCATTAAACATTGTTGTTGCAACTTGTGTTTTTACTATTGTATTTTTTACATATTCTACAGTTTTAGTTTCTGTTGTTTTTGCATTCTCAATCTCAATATTGTTTTATTTTATTTTTCTATTTTTATTCCCAACTTTCCAACCTACAACTTTTCAAAATATTTCTACAAATTGTTTTGTGGTTTCTATACTGCATACAAGAAACATTTGCCATTGTACTATGGATATTCTATAGATACTTTTTCTATCTATATTTAGTCAAACATACATACATATGTATGTGTAATTCATAGTATAGTTGTCGCTTTTATTTTTTGTTGCTTTTTTCTGTCCATGCTGTTGCAGGCAATTCACAGTCATACAATAACTTTTGCTATAAATGACTTTCTATATATGAAAAATGTCAGACTGTATGTCTAAAATGATCGTCTGTCTGTCGGTTTGTTGGTAAAGTGCTTGATGGTCTGTGTGTCAGTTGGGTTTTTGGTTTTGTAAGGAAGAAGTAAAAGAACTATATATTTCTTATTGTTTTAGTCTGAGACAGATTTGTATAAAGGAGGAAGTGATGGGGAATTTACTTTAATTTTAAAATTCTGTAAATTTTTTTTAAGATTCAAATTGATTCTAAACGGTAAATCAAAAAACAATCTTTTTATGAAAAATCACTTTATAGTACCAAACCAGATTTGCTATGAACATTTTGCTTTTAGTACCGAAAATTCAAGTTTTTCAGTTCCGTTTTAACTCAATATTAAGATTTTAATGGAATTTTTTTTTAACAAAAACTGACCTCTAGATATTTTTTATAAGATACCTAGATTAGATTGTAAGTTTAGGTTAGGTTTCTTTAATCTAATTAGAAACCTATTTTTGAAACAAAAATTGCTTTTGAGCAACTTCCTCAACTACTCTCGCATAATTTATTATTTAATAACAAGTTTTTTCTTTATTATTTTACTTTTGCCTTAAAGTTAGTTTATTCCTGTTTATTATACATTTTCTCTACAACATTTATTCAATTTTTGTTTATTTGTTTCAGTTTTTTCTCCACAATTTTTCTGTTTGTATTTTGTCTATTATAATTTTCATCTGTGGTCTAACAATAAAGTCCATCTGTTGTCTGATAACTGTCTATCCGAATGTCTATTAATGTTTTATCAGACACTGTCGCATTTTATATTCTCATAACTATAAAACAACAAAAATGCACACATACACTCTGTTGCAAACGCAAACAAACTCACTTACATACTCTGGAAAACTTTATATTCCTGTAAAATCAAATACTCTCACGCAAACTTTTCACACATACAGTCTGCAGCACAGACATACACGTTACCAAACAGACCAGTATGTCTGTCACAAAGTCAGACATATTGACAAACAAACAGACATACATTTGGACTATAACTGCATGAGTATGAAATTAATTATTTTTTTAACATTCTTGTTCTTTTTGTTGGTTATTGATTTGCCGTGCGACATTGGGGGAATGTATGCATGTGTAAAGGAAAACTTCTGCAACATAAATAGTCCTCCCTCTTCATCTCCTAGTAATTGTACTGTGAAGGATTTTTAACATTTCATACTTTAATATATGACTTCTGTCCGAGACAAGAAACACTATTTGCCATATTGTGTGTACAAATGGTTTAATTACAGCTACGTGTCCGTGTGTCTGAGTTTTTTACTATTTTCTCAGATACCTTGTCAATTACTATTATTTTCAATAATACAACTCAATATGTAAATAACTTTTGACTTTTCTCATTACGGAGGGGATTTTAGCAGACAATAATTGCAAACAAAGTGAAATAAGTTTATTACACCATTTACAAGGTTAAAAAAACTGAACAACAACTGAACTAGAACTAAATTAGAACTGAACTAGAACTGAACTAGAATTGAACTAGAACTGAACTAGAACTGAACTGAACTGAACTTGAACTGAACTAGAACTGAACTAGAACTGAACTAGAACTGAACTAGAACAGAACTAGAACTGAACTAGAACTGAACTAGAACTGAACTAGAACTGAACTAGAACTGAACTAGAACTGAACTAGAACTGAACTAGAACTGAACTAGAATTGAACTAGAACTGAACTAGAACTGAACTAGAATTGAACTAGAACTGAACTAGAACTGAACTAGAACTGAACTAGAACTGAACTAGAACTGAACTAGAACTGAACTAGAACTGAACTAGAACTGAACTAGAACTGAACTAGAACTGAACTAGAACTGAACTAGAACTGAACTAGAACTGAACTAGAACTGAAATAGAACTGAACTAGAACTGAACAAAAATACTTAACTAAAATACTAATATATTTTCTTTTAATATCAACCAATTTTGTATTCTCATAAATATTATTATTTAAAAACTTGACAAATAATTTTGACCACATCAAAGGGTTCTAGTGTTTAAAGTTGTCAATAATGCAATTGACATTTTTGAAAAGTTTCTAAAAGTCATAACGTCTGTACTTATTCCTACTATTTAAAAATGCAGCTCTAAGGTATATAATCATGTTAATTATTACTTTTGAACATGTCTTGCTCATTCCCCTTATATTGCTAGCAATATTCAATTGAATATATACATTAGGGTGGTACTTTTCAAACCGAATTTTATTGGCCGTGTGAAGCTAGATCTACTGCAACTGGAAAAAAAATTTTGATTTGATTCAATTTTGTGGATTTGTCGTTTCATCATACTGTTACTTCCGGAAATAAGTTAGAAAAACTTCCCTAATACACATATATGTATGTATATGTATATGTAAAACAATTTTTTTTTCCTTTATTCAGACATTTTAAGTGTAATAATTTTTAATGTTTGTTCATGTCCTGTTTTGTTAACAAACTCTCGAAGGTATGTTTTAAACAAATATACCGGACGTTGTGCTCTAACTACACAACCGTCAAAATGTAATTGTTGTTGTTGTACCATTTACGTACAACTCGTAGAATAGTTGCTGATAATAATAATGTCTTGTGGTTATTTTATAGTTTTATAAAATCACTCATATATGTACAGAGATTTGTTTATTTGTTTCTATATAAATGCAAATAGCAATGGAAATGTTGATGGGGTGTAAGAGTGTTTGTAAATAGTTGCTTGAATAATTTAACTTGATGTTGGTTTTGCAAAAATTAAAAGTGTCTGGTTGGTTAATTAAATATTTAAATACATTGATGTTAATGTGACTTTAATAAGCTTTGGTAATATATATTTTTTTTTTTTTTGAGAAATATGTAACAACCTAGACTTCATATAGGTTGTTATTTCTTAAACAGGAAAGCCGTTGCCGAGACACTGGAAACTGAACAAGACTGAACTAGAACTGAACTAGAACGGAACTAGAACTGAACTAGAACTGAACTAGAACTGACTAGAACTGAACTAGAACTGAACTAGAACTGACTCAAGGAAAAAAAACTGAACTAGAACTGAACTAGAACTGAACTAGAACTGAACTAGAACTGAACTAGAACTGAACTAGAACTGAACTAGAACTGAACTAGAACTGACTAGAACTGAACTAGAACTGAACTAGAACTGAACTAGAACTGAACTAGAACTGAACTAGAACTGAACTAGAACTGAACTAGACTACTAGAACTGAACTAGAACTGAACTAGAACTGAACTAGAACTGAACTAGAACTGAACTAGAACTGAACTAGAACTGAACTAGAACTGAACTAGAACTGAACTAGAACTGAACTAGAACTGAACTAGAACTGAACTAGAACTGAACTAGAACTGAACTAGAACTGAACTAGAACTGAACTAGAACTGAACTAGAACTGAACTAGAAGAACTGAACTAGAACTGAACTAGAACTGAACTAGAACTGAACTAGAACTGAACTAGAACTGAACTAGAACTGAACTAGAACTGAACTAGATCTGAACTAGAACTGAACTAGAACTGAACTAGAACTGAACTAGAACTGAACTAGAACTGAACTAGAACTGAACTAGAACTGAACTAGAACTGAACTAGAACTGAACTAGAACTGAACTAGAACTGAACTAGAACTGAACTAGAACTGAACTAGAACTGAACTAGAACTGAACTAGAACTGAACTAGAACTGAACTAGAACTGAACTAGAACTGAACTAGAACTAAACTAGAACTGAACTAGAACTGAACTAGAATGAACTAGAACTGAATAGAACTGAACTAGAAGAACTAAGAACTGAACTAGAACTGAACTACTGAACTAGAACTGAACTAGAACTGAAACTAGAACTGAACTAGAAATGAACTAGAACTGAACTAGAACTGAACTAGAACTGAACTAGAAAAAAACTGAACTAGAACTGAACTCTAGAAACTGAACTAGAACTAACTAGAAACTGAACTAGAACTGAACTAGAACTGAACTAGAACTGAACTAGAACTGAACTAGAACTGAACTAGAACTGAACTAGAACTGAACTGAAATGAACTAGAACTGAACTAGAACTGAACTAAACTGAACTAGAAACAAACTAGACACTAGAAAAGAACTAGAACGAACTAGAACTGAACTGAACAACTGAACTAGAATGAACTAGAAACTGAACTAGAACTGAACTAGAACTGAACTAGAACTGAACTAGAACTGAACTAGAACTGAACTAGAACTGAACTAGAATGAACTAGAACTGAATAGAACTGAACTAGAACTGACTGAACTAGAACTGAACTAGAACTGAACAGAACTGAACTAGAACTGAACTAGAATGAACTAGAACTGAACTAGAACTGAACTAGAACTGAACTAGAACTGAACTAGAACGAAACTAGAACTGAACTAGAACTGAACTAGACTGAACTAGAACTGAACTAGAAACGAACTAGAACTGAACTAGAACAATGAACTAGAACTGAACTAGAACTGAACTAGAACTGAACTAGAACTGAACTAGAAACTGAACTAGAACTGAACTAGAACTGACTAGAACTGAACTAGAACTGAACTAGAACTGAACTAGAAACTGAACTAGAACTGAACTAGAACTGAACTAGAACTGAACTAGAACTGAACTAGAACTGAACTAGAACTGAACTAGAACTGAACTAGAACTGAACTAGAACTGAACTAGAACTGAACTAGAACTGACTAGAACTGAACTAGAACTGAACTAGAACTGAACTAGAACTGAACTAGAACTGAACTAGAAACTGAACTAGAACTGAAACTAGAACTGAACTAGAACTGAACTAGAACTGAACTAGAACTGAACTAGAACTGAACTAGAACTGAACTAGAACTGAACTAGAACTGAACTAGAACTGAACTAGACGAAAACTAGAACTGAACTAGAACTGAACTAGAACTGAACTAGAACTGAACTAGAACTGAACTAAACTGAAACTAGAACTGAACTAGAACTGAACTAGAACTGAACTAGAACTGAACTAGAACTGACTAGAAACTAGAACTGAACTAGAACTGAACTAGAACTGAACTAGAACTGAACTAGAACTGAACTAGAACAGAATGATTTAGTGAAAAGGACATAGAGGGGTGAAAGGGGTGAAATTTGCATAAAATCTTCGTGCGTCTATAAGCTGTTCAAAAACAGCCAATGTACTATGACCAGTAAGCTAGTACAATTTTTGTTATTTAACTAAAATTTTTTTTAATTCACACCCAATTTCCCCTTTTTGGTGATAAACCCATCAACCTGTAAAATATAACTATTCCGGCTAAAACCACAGCAAAAACTTTGTCAATAAAACTCACAACATTTATATGAAGTAAACAATAACAAAAAAATTATATCGTATAATAAAAACTAAAAATAACTTAAATGTTATCAACAAATCAAAATAAACTCAATAAAACTATTCAAATGTTAACAAATCATAAAAAAGAAGATAAATATATAAAAAAAATAAACAACTAAAGTTTAAAACAAAATAAAATTCCAGCTATTTTTGGCAAATGATATGAAGTAGTGACATGAATTGGGACTATAGAAAATGAATAGGCATTAAAGAATAATGAATACACTTCAATCGGCACAAAATTTTAAAAACTTTAACTAAATGTATCTTAGAAAACAAAATTTTGACTACATCAATTTCACATCGGGATTTTTATAGCTTTTTTATAATACTACATCAAGAATAGTATCTATGCCTGTCAACTATGCCATACATATGTACATACTCCGACATTCATCATCATAAAAAAACCATTATATTTTTAACTATTACAACTTATGTCAAAAATAAAACCTCAGATTTCTTCAACATATATTTTGGTTTTCAAATCATCTCTTAAAAATTAAACCAAAAATGTCATAAAAAAGTAATCGAATTTCTTAACCTAGCAATGATACTATCATAGACCTCCTACTACTTACAGTTCAACATTTCTATGACACAAACAAAAAATATTAAAACTATTTTTGATGATGGCATACAAAAACCACAATACCTTAAAACAATTAAGAAATTTTTCTCCATATGCGGATGATGATGAGTTGTTACCGAAAGTATGGGCATAACACTCGTCATAATATGAAAATGTAAAATAATAAAAAGAAAAGTCCAAAAAAACACTAAAGAAAACAATTGTTAAAGTTTTTGGGGTAAAATAACAATGGCAAATAACCACACTCAGTACACTATAGTTACACATACATGATAAATATTGGATGTACAGATATATGTATATGCATATAAAGCCACATGAAGAAATTTTTACAATAAATAGAAAAAAATTCATATACAAACATATAACAAGTTTTAACTGTCTGCTAGCAATCAAAAATTCCATTAAAATTTATTTCTTTTAAAACTTATTTTCGGTTGTTATTTTCATTTTTACATAAACCACAAAATGTTTAGCATACTTTCAGGAAAAATTAGTATTAAGGAGTATTCTTAGTTAGTTTAGTTTTATCTTTGTTCTAGTTCTGTTATAGTTCTGATCTAGTTCTGTTCTAGCTTCGTTCTAGTTCTGTTCTAGTTCTGTTCTGTTCTAGTTCTGTTCTAGTTCTGTTCTAGTTCTGTTCTAGTTCTGTTCTAGTTCTGTTCTAGTTCTGTTCTAGTTCTGTTCTAGTTCTGTTCTAGTTCTGTTCTAGTTCTTCTAGTCTGTTCTAGTTCTGTTCTAGTTCTGTTCTAGTTCTGTTCTAGTTCTGTTCTAGTTCTGTTCTAGTTCTGTTCTAGTTCTGTTCTAGTTCTGTTCTAGTTCTGTTCTAGTTCTGTTCTAGTTCTGTTCTAGTTCTGTTCTAGTTCTGTTCTAGTTTGTTCTAGTTCTGTTCTAGTTCTGTTCTAGTTCTGTTCTAGTTGTTCTAGTTCTGTTCTAGTTCTGTTCTAGTTCTGTTCTAGTCTGTTCTAGTTCTTTCTAGTTGTTCTAGTTCTGTTCTAGTTTGTTATAGTTCTGTTCTAGTTCTGTTCTAGTTCTGTTCTAGTTATGTTCTAGTTCTGTTCTAGTTCGTTCTAGTTCTGTTCTAGTTCTGTTCTAGTTCTGTTCTAGTTCTGTTCTAGTTTGTTCTAGTTTGTTCTAGTTCTGTTCTAGTTCTGTTCTAGTTCTGTTCTAGTTCTGTTCTAGTTCTGTTCTAGTTCTGTTCTAGTTCTGTTCTAGTTCTGTTCTAGTTCTGTTCTAGTTCTGTTCTAGTTCTGTTCTAGTTCTGTTCTAGTTCTGTTCTAGTTTGTTCTAGTTCTGTTCTAGTGTTTCTAGTTCTGTTCTAGTTCTGTTCTAGTTCTGTTCTAGTTCTGTTCTAGTTCTGTTCTAGTTCTTTCTAGTTCTGTTCTAGTTCTGTTCTAGTTCTGTTCTAGTTCTGTTCTAGTTCTGTTCTAGTTGTTCTAGTTCGTTCTAGTTTTTCTAGTTCTGTTCTAGTTCTGTTCTAGTTCTGTTCTAGTTCTGTTCTAGTTCTGTTCTAGTTTGTTCTAGTTCTGTTCTAGTTCTGTTCGTTATGTTCTAGTTTGTTCTAGTTCTGTTCTAGTTCTGTTCTAGTTCTGTTCTAGTTCTGTTCTAGTTCTGTTCTAGTTCTGTTCTAGTTCTGTTCTAGTTCTGTTCTAGTTCTGTTCTAGTTCTGTTCTAGTTCTGTTCTAGTTCTGTTCTAGTTCTGTTCTAGTTCTTTCTAGTTCTGTTCTAGTGTTCTAGTTCTGTTCTAGTTCTAGTTCTGTTCTAGTTCTAGTTTGTCTAGTTTAGTTTGTTCTAGTTCTGTTCTAGTTCTGTTCTAGTTCTGTTCTAGTTCTGTTCTAGTTCTGTTCTAGTTCTGTTCGTTCTGTTCTAGTTCGTTCTAGTTCTGTTCTAGTTCTGTTCTAGTTCTGTTCTAGTTAGTTCTAGTTCTAGTTCTGTTCTAGTTCTGTTCTAGTTCTAGTTCTGTTCTAGTTCTGTTCTAGTTCTGTTCTAGTCTGTTCTAGTTCTGTTCTAGTTCTGTTCTAGTTCTGTTCTAGTTCTGTTCTAGTTCTGTTCTAGTTCTGTTCTAGTTCTGTTCTAGTTCTGTTCTAGTTCTGTTCTAGTTCTGTTCTAGTTCTGTTCTAGTTCTGTTCTAGTTCTGTTCTAGTTCTGTTTTAGTTCTGTTCTAGTTCTGTTCTAGTTCTAGTTCTGTTCTAGTTCTGTTCTAGTTCTGTTCTAGTTCTGTTCTGGTTCTGTTCTAGTTCTGTTCTAGTTCTGTTCTAGTTCTGTTCTAGTTCTGTTCTAGTTCTAGTTCTGTTCTAGTTCGTTTCGAGTTCCTGTTTAACACTTACATACAAATTTTATTTATTTTGTTCACCCTAATATTTATATCTTCATACTCGTTCTGTATGTTATACAAAAAAATTATAATGGTTGTAAGGTAGTGGCGTTTTTTTCCTAGTGAAATTTTTTATTGAAATAGAGATTTTTTGTAGTTTATTTCTATTTTCGGTGGAATTTCATTAAAATGATTTTGATTGACATTTAAAATTTACATCATAGTTGTTTTTGAATTTGCTTTTAACCATTTTTGTAATTAAATGAATATTACATTTAATATATCTGCTGTATGGCCACAAAATTACAAAAAATAACCAAATATAAAATAATTACATATAAAAATACAAAATAAAAATTTTAAAAAAAGAACACAATTTTATGAAACTGAAAACATTTTTTTACACTTTTATTTCACCTAGATGTTAGGCAACAGTTTTATAATTTTATTATTCACTGTTCGCGTTTAACTTAATATTCGTATTTAATTAATACTGTTTTCTTGTGTACTTTTCCCTTTCATTTCAGCACTAATTTAGTAGCTGTTGCAACATTACGACCCGGTGCACCCGATCATATGCGTAAAGAATTTCGCCTGAAAGCCAAACAATTATCGCGTCTAAAAGATGCAAATGTGGCGCCTTTGGTAGGCGCCTGTCTGCGTGATGAACCCATTTGTATGGTCTTGGATTACAGCAATTGTCTGGGTGATTTAAATCAATTTCTGCAAGAACATATAGCTGAAACTAAAGCGGCAGTACAACAACCAAACATGATGAAATATCAAACGTAAGGTGGGTGAAGAGAGATGAAAAAGTAACAAATTTACAAGACAAGAGCAAAATTTTGTAGTTAAGGGATATAAAAGAAACAAGAACGCATTACATTTTATCACTTTGCTATACTTTATTTTATGTTTTTATTTTTGGTAAAATTTTTTACCAAAACTAAAGAAAAATTGTGTTTTTTCTTCTAAAATTGTTTATGCTTGACTACAAAACTTTTCATTTCATTTTATGTATTTCCGTTTTCCTATAATTCTCTTTCTGTCTCTCTCTCCCTTTTTGACTCTTTTTATATTTTTACACGCTTTATCTTGTTTCCCGGCAATGTCTACAAAACGACAACGTCCATAATGATGATGATGCTGACTACATTGCTGGCAATGACTATGATGACGCCACACATTGGGTTGCATACTGTAATTGCTACAAACATGTCTAACAAATATTGCTGCTGCTCTCCTTTTTTTGGTTACTCGTTTTTACTTTATGGTGGCTGGTGTTGGTTGCTGTTTTTAAAATTTCCCGGTCTCGTGTTGATTTCATTTATATTGCTGCTGTCTTCACTAATATACACGCATACAATTCAAAAATTTCTGTAACGGATGTACAAACTTTGTTAACTTGTTGTTGCCGCTGCTGTTATTGTGCTGCTTCATCTATTTCTATGTTTCCAACTTTTTGTTACTCTCTTTACTCCTGTTTTTCTTGTATTTAATGTCTGCTAATGTTGGCTGATATTGTTGCATTTTTGGTTATTTTGAAATCCCTTAACATCCATATGATATTTTATTATCCTCTTGGCTCTTATATTACTCTCCTCCTTTCCTTGTTTATTTTACAACCCTCTCATACAACTTTTATTTATTTACTGTGTATGTATTTCTTTTCTTTACTTACAGTTATGGCTGCCTGGTATATATCGCAACACAAATTGCATCGGGCATGAAATATTTGGAACAAATGAATTTTGTTCATAGAGATTTAGCAACAAGGTAAGTTTGTATTTCCTTTAATGTTTTTTATTTGAAATACGTGTATGAAGGAGTAAGCAGTTTCTAACGTTTCCTGCCTTAAGGACAACTTCCTTTTTAAAAGGATTTCTTTGTAGTCAATGAGCTAGTAGGGATGAAATATTTTGTTTTGATTTTGCTAACTTTAATATTGAATAAAAAATTTAAAGATATTTAAATAATTAAAAACAATATTAATAAATTATTGTATATAGTCTAGTCTACAGTCTAGTCTATAGCCAAGTCTATAGTCTAGTCTATTGTCTAGTCTATAGGCTAATCTATAGTCTAGTCTATAGTCTAGTCTATAGTCTAGTCTATAGTCTAGTCTATAGTCTAGTCTATAGTCTAGTCTATAGTCTAGTCTATAGTCTAGTCTATAGTCTAGTCTATAGTCTAGTCTATAGTCTAGTCTATAGTCTAGTCTATAGTCTAGTCTATAGTCTTGTCTATAGTCTAGTCTATAGTCTAGTCTATAGTCTAGTCTATACTCTAGTCTATAGTCTAGTCTATAGTCTATTCTATAGTCTAGTCTATAGTCTAGTCTATAGTCTAGTCTATAGTCTAGTCTATAGTCTAGTCTATAGTCTAGTCTATAGTCTAGTCTATGGTCTAGTCTATAGTCTAGTCTATAGCCTAGTCTATAGCCTAGTTTATAGTCTAGTCTATAGTCTAGTCTATAGTCTAGTCTATAGTCTAGTATATAGTCTAGTCTATAGTCTAGTCTATAGTCTAGTCTATAGTCTAGTCTATTGTTTAGTCTATAGTTTAGTCTATAGTCTAGTCTATAGTCTAGTCTATAGTCTAGTCTATAGTCTAGTCTATAGTCTAGTCTATAGTCTAGTCTATAGTCTAGTCTATAGTCTAGTCTATAGTCTAGTCTATAGTCTAGTCTATAGTCTAGTCTATAGTCTAGTCTATAGTCTAGTCTATAGTCTAGTCTATAGTCTAGTCTATAGTCTAGTCTATAGTCTAGTCTATAGTCTAGTCTATAGTCTAGTCTATAGTCTAGTCTATAGTCTAGTCTATAGTCTAGTCTATAGTCTAGTCTATAGTCTAGTCTATAGTCTAGTCTATAGTCTAGTCTATAGTCTAGTCTATAGTCTAGTCTATAGTCTAGTCTATAGTCTAGTCTATAGTCTAGTCTATAGTCTAGTCTATAGTCTAGTCTATAGTCTAGTCTATAGTCTAGTCTATAGTCTAGTCTAGTCTAGTCTAGTCTAATAGTCTTGTCTATAGTCTAGTCTATAGTCTAATTTATAGTCTAGTCTATAGTCTAATTTATAGTCTAGTCTATAGTCTAGTCTATAGTCTAGTCTATAGTCTAGTCTATAGTCTTGTCTATAGTCTAGTCTATAGTCTAGTCTATAGTCGAGTCTATAATCTAGTCTATAGTCTAGTCTATAGTCTAGTCTATAGTCTAGTCTATAGTCTAGTCTATAGTCTAGTCTATAGTCTAGTCTATAGTCTAGTCTATAGTCTAGTCTATAGTCTAGTCTATAGTCTAGTCTATAGTCTAGTCTATAGTCTAGTCTATAGTCTAGTCTATAGTTTAGTCTATAGTTAGTCTATAGTCTAGTCTATAGTCTAGTCTAGTCTAGTCTAGTCTATAGTCTAGTCTGTAGTCTAGTCTATAGTCTAGTCCACCGTCTAGTCCACCGTCTAGTCCACCGTCTAGTCTATAGTCTAGTCTGTAGTCTAGTCTATTGTCTAGTCTATAGTCTAGTCTATAGTCTAGTCTATAATCTAGTCTATAGTCTAGTCTATAGTCTAGTCTATAGTCTAATCTATAGTCTAGTCTATAGTCTAGTCTATAGTCTTGTCTATAGTCTAGTCTATAGTCTAGTCTATAGTCTAGTCTATACTCTAGTCTATAGTCTAGTCTATAGTCTATTCTATAGTCTATAGTCTAGTCTATAGTCTAGTCTATAGTCTAGTCTATAGTCTAGTCTATAGTCTAGTCTACAGTCTAGTCTATAGTCTAGTCTATAGTCTAGTTTATAGTCTAGTCTATAGTCTAGTCTATGGTCTAGTCTATAGTCTAATCTATAGCCTAGTCTATAGCCTAGTCTATAGTCTAGTCTATAGTCTAGTCTATAGTCTAGTCTATAGTCTAGTCTATAGTCTAGTCTATAGTCTAGTCTATTGTTTAGTCTATAGTTTAGTCTATAGTCTAGTCTATAGTCTAGTCTATAGTCTAGTCTATAGTCTAGTCTATAGTCTAGTCTATAGTCTAGTCTATAGTCTAGTCTATAGTCTAGTCTATAGTCTAGTCTATAGTCTAGTCTATAGTCTAGTCTATAGTCTAGTCTATAGTCTAGTCTATAGTCTAGTCTATAGTCTAGTCTATAGTCTAGTCTATAGTCTAGTCTATAGTTTAGTCTTAGTCTAGTCTTTAGTCTAGTCTATAGTCTATACTAGACTAGTGTAGTTGAAATTCTAGTCTATTGTCTAGTGTAGTCTATGGTCTAACAATTTTCTTGTTGTCTTTAAAAGCAAACTTTTAGTTATATACTTCTCATGTCTAACGAGTGAAAGAAAAAAAAACGTTTGTATTCATCTTACGGAATGAATAAAACTTCATTAAGTTTTAACAATTTTATAGTAAAATGTCTTTGCATACTTTGTGGCTAAAGTTACAGCTGTAAAACTTTCAGTTACATTTCAAAAAATCTATTTGTTGCTTCAATGGTTTTTTGTACTGTCTTTGTTTTAGCTACTTACAATTTGCTATTGCGTTGTTTTTGTTGTTATTTTTTTAAATTGTTCATCCTTATGTTTTCCTCCTTGAAGCATTTATATGGCTTAATACAATTCTAAATTGTCCTTTTTTCCATGTTGTTGTTGAGTTTTTTTTTTCTATTTTTCATGTAACTTGTATTATTCGCCTGACAATATGCAATAGTAAATTTGTTGTAAAGTTTTATGTTTTACTTTTTTCTTGCTTATTTCTTTTGGAATTTTAGGAGGTGGGTTGCTTGTTTGTTGGTTTGAGAAGTTAGTTTTTATTTCATTGTGAAAAATATGTACATGTCGTCGCATTTTCGCTACTGTTTTGTCACGCAATTTTGTGTTACAAATATAAATTTTTTTTTTTTTTTTTTTTAATTTTTTTCTTTTGTACATTACAATTGTTTAAGTAAGAGTTGAATAGTTATGTAGGGTTTGTGTTTGAAAAAAAAATGTTGCATGATTTTAGGGTAGAGAATTTTAAGTTTTAAAATAAGTTTTAAACCAAATTTTGTATAAAACAGTGGTCGAATTTGATAAATTAACATATTCTTAAATGTTTTTTAAAGATTTTGGCAAAATTTTCTGTCGACAGTGCTGGCAAGCCCTATTTCTTCACTAGCGTGCTCATTTTCAGTGTCTTTGTTTATAGACTTGTATCTAGTTTAAAGAAGTTACATTTTTTCACAATCTTGTATGTGTTTTTTTTACGTTTCTTTGCTCAGTTGTTGGTTTCCTAGCCTTTAGGTGCTTTTACACAAAATTTTATTTCAGTAACCAAAAAAAATTCATTTTAGTTAAAATTTAAAATGTTGCTTCTTTTCTAATACATTTTTTCTATAGTTTTTCCTTTTCTTTCTCCAAAAAAATACTGTTTTTATTTTTCCTCAATTTCTTTCTTCATTTTAACAGTTAAAGAAATTGTGTCCTTGGGGTAAATTATGTTAACATTTTTTCTTCCTTTTTATTTTCTGCAAAAATTCGTTTGTGTTTTCAGTTATTACTTGTCTCATGTTTAGTCTTTGGGGAAATTATTAAATTTAAACATGAATTCAAATATTTGTTAAAAAGATTAAAGGACAATTTTTCCTTTTTGGTAATGGAAAAAAAAGACAAATTATAGAGAAAATGTGAAATAAAAACGAAATTATAGACAAATTCTAAGCACATAATTTTGGCTGTTACAAAAAACACCCAAAACAAATAATTCATAAAAAATCTGTGAAATTTTGGGGAGGCTTATTAAATATTGTTTCGGTCAACAAAAACAAAGATTTATTTTTTTTAGTAAATTGTGTTGTTAATTCGGAAAAGGCAAATATTGAAAGAACATGATGGAGTGTACATATGTACAATGTACATTGTACATATACTAATGCCCACGTATTTGTCCTGTTTTTTTAAAACTTAAGGCCTAGTCTATAGAGAAGACTTGAGACTAGAATATAGACTAGATTATTGATAATTCTAGTCAAAAGACTATACTACAAACAATCTTATAGACTAGACTAAAGATTTGACTATATACTACACTGCATACTAGGCAATATACCAGACTATAGACTAAACTATAAACCAGACTATAGGCTAGACATTAGACTAGACTACAGAGTATACTATAGACTAGACTATAGACTAGACTAGACTATAGACTAGACTAGACTAGGCTAGACTATAACCAGATTATATTCTAGAATATAGACTAGACTATAGATGAGACTATAGACTAGACTATAGATTAGCCTATAGACTACACTATAGACGAGACTATAGAGTAGACTATAAACTAGACTTTAGACTAGACTATACACTAGACAAAATACTATACTATAAACTAGCATATAGACTAGACGAAAGAATAGACTATAGACTAGCCTATAGACTAGACTACAGACTAGGCAATATACTAGAATATAGACTAGACTATAAACCAGACTATAGGCTAGACTTTAGACTAGACTATAGACTAGACTATAGACTAGACTATAGACTAGACTATAGACTAACTATAGACTAGACTATAGACTAGATTATAGACTAGACTATAGACTAGACTATAGACTAGACTATAGACTAGACTATATACTAGACTATACACTAGACTACAGACTAGACTATAGACTAGACTATAGACTAGACTATAGACTAGACTATAGACTAGACTATAGACTAGACTATAGACTAGACTATAGACTAGACTATAGACTAGACTATAGACTAGACTATAGACTACACTATAGACTAGACTATAAACTAGGCTATAGACTAGACTATAGACTAGACTATAGACCTAGACTAGGACTATAGACTAGACTATAGACTAACTATAACTAGACTATAGACTAGACTATAGACTAGACTATAGACTAGACTATAGACTAACTATAGAACTATAGACTAGACTATAGACTAGACTATAGACTAGACTATAGACTAGACTATAGACTAGACTATAGACTAGACTATAGACTAGACTATAGACCTAGACTATAGACTAGACTATGACTAGACTATAGACTAGACTATAGACTAGACTATAGACTAGACTTATGACTAGAACTATAGACTAGGCTATAGACTAGACTATAGACTAGACTATAGACTAGACTATAGACTAGACTATAGACTAGACTATAGACTAGACTATAGACTAGACTATAGACTAGACTATAGACTAGACTATAGACTAGACTAGACTAGACTAGCTATAGACTAGACTATAGACTAGACTATAGAAACTAGACTATAGACTATAGACTATATGACTAGACTATAGACTAGACTATAGACTAGACTATAGACTAGAATAGACTAACTATAGACTAGACTATATAGACTAGACTATAGACTAGACTTAGACTAGACTATGGACTAGAATACGGCCTAGACTATAGACTAGATTATAAGACTAGACTATAGACTAGGCTATAGACTAGACTATAGACTAGACTATAGACTAGACTATAGACTAGACTAATAGACTAGACTATAGACTAGACTATAGACTAGACTATAGACTAGACTATAGACTAGACTATAGACTAGAATATAGACTAGACTATAGACTAGACTATAGACTAGACTATAGACTAGAAATACGGACTGAGACTATGACTAGATAGAGACTAGACTATAGACTAGACTATAGACTAGACATAGGACTAGACTAATAGGACTAGACGATAGCTTAGACTATGACTAGACTATAGACTAGACTATAGACTAGACTATAGACTAGACTATAGACTAGACTATAGACTAGACTATAGACTAGACTATAGACTAGACTATAGACTAGACTATAGACTAGACTATAGACTAGACTATAGACTAGACTATAGACTAGACTATAGACTAGACTAGACTATAGACTAGACTATAGACTAGACTATAGACTAGACTATAGACTAGACTATAGACTAGACTATAGACTAGACTATAGACTAGACTATAGACTAGACTATAGACTAGACTATAGACTATAGACTAGATTATAGACTAGACTATAGACTAGACTATAGACTAGACTATAGACTAGACTATATACTAGACTATACACTAGACTACAGACTAGACTATAGACTAGACTATAGACTAGACTATAGACTAGACTACTATAGACTAGACTATAGACTAGACTATAGACTAGACTATAGACTAGACTATAGACTACACTATAGACTAGACTATAAACTAGGCTATAGACTAGACTATAGACTAGACTATAGACTAGACTAGACTATAGACTAGACTATAGACTAGACTATAGACTAGACTATAGACTAGACTATAGACTAGACTATAGACTAGACTATAGACTAGACTATAGACTAGACTATAGACTAGACTATAGACTAGACTATAGACTAGATAGACTAGACTATAGACTAGACTATAGACTAGACTATAGACTAGACTATAGACTAGACTATAGACTAGACTATAGACTAGACTATGGACTAGACTATAGACTAGGCTATAGACTAGACTATAGACTAGACTATAGACTAGACTATAGACTAGACTATAGACTAGACTATAGACTAGACTATAGACTAGACTATAGACTGGACTATAGACTAGACTATAGACTAGACTATAGACTAGACTATAGACTAGACTATAGACTAGACTATAGACTAGACTATAGACTAGACTATAGACTAGACTATAGACTAGACTATAGACTAGAATACGGCCTAGACTATAGACTAGATTATAGACTAGACTAGAGACTAGCGCTATAGACTAGATATAGACTAGACTATAGACTAGACTATAGACTAGACTATAGACTAGACTATAGACTAGACTATAGACTAGACTATAGACTAGACTATAGACTAGACTAGATAGACTATAGACTACTAGCTATAGACTAGACTATAGACTAGACTATAGACTAGACTATAGACTAGACTATAGACTAGACTATAGACTAGACTATAGACTAGACTATAGACTAGACTATAGACTAGACTATAGACTAGACTATAGACTAGACTAGACAGATAGACTAGAATACGGCCTAGACTATAGACTAGATTATAGACTGACTATAGACTAGACTATAGACTAGACTATAGACTAGACTATAGACTAGACTATAGACTAGACTATAGACTAGACTATAGACTAGACTATAGACTAGACTATAGACTAGACTATAGACTAGATAGACTAGACTATAGACTAGACATAGACTAGACTATAGACTAGACTATAGACTAGACTATAGACTAGACTATAGACTAGACTATAGACTAGATATAGACTAGACTATAGACTAGACTATAGACTAGACTATAGACTAGACTATAGACTAGACTATAGACTAGACTATAGACTAGACTATAGACTAGACTATAGACTAGACTATAGACTAGACTAGACTATAGACTAGACTAGACTATAGACTAGACTATAGACTAGACTATAGACTAGACTATAGACTAGACTATAGACTAGACTATAGACTAGACTATAGACTAGACTATAGACTAGACTATAGACTAGACTATAGACTAGACTATAGACTAGACTATAGACTAGACTATAGACTAGACTATAGACTAGACTATAGACTAGACTATAGACTAGACTATAGACTAGACTATAGACTAGACTATAGACTAGACTATAGACTAGACTATAGACTAGACTATAGACTAGACTATAGACTAGACTATAGACTAGACTATAGACTGACTATAGACTAGACTATAGACTAGACTATAGACTAGACTATAGACTAGACTATAGACTAGACTATAGACTAGACTATAGACTAGACTATAGACTAGACTATAGACTAGACTATAGACTAGACTATAGACTAGACTATAGACTAGACTATAGACTAGACTATAGACTAGACTATAGACTAGACTATAGACTAGACTATAGACTAGACTATAGACTAGACTATAGACTAGACTATAGACTAGACTATAGACTAGACTATAGACTAGACTATAGACTAGACTATAGACTAGACTATAGACTAGACTATAGACTAGACTATAGACTAGATATAGACTAGACTATAGACTAGACTATAGACTAGACTATAGACTAGACTATAGACTAGACTATAGACTAGACTATAGACTAGACTATAGACTAGACTATAGACTAGACTATAGACATAGACTATAGACTAGACTATAGACTAGACTATAGACTAGACTATAGACTAGACTATAGACTAGACTATAGACTAGACTATAGACTAGACTATAGACTAGACTATAGACTAGACTATAGACTAGACTATAGACTAGACTATAGACTAGACTATAGACTAGACTATAGACTAGACTATAGACTAGACTATAGACTAGACTATAGACTAGATATAGACTAGACTATAGACTAGACTATAGACTAGACTATAGACTAGACTATAGACTAGACTATAGACTAGACTATAGACTAGACTATAGACTAGACTATAGACTAGACTATAGACTAGACTATAGACTAGACTAGACTAGACTATAGACTAGACTATAGACTAGACTATAGACTAGACTATAGACTAGACTATAGACTAGACTATAGAGACTAGACTAGATAGACTAGACTATAGACTAGACTATAGACTAGACTATAGACTAGACTATAGACTAGACTATAGACTAGACTATAGACTAGACTATAGATAGACTAGACTATAGACTAGACTATAGACTAGACTATAGACTAGACTATAGACTAGACTATAGATAGACTATAGACTAGACTAGACTAGACTATAGACTAGACTATAGACTAGACTATAGACTAGACTATAGACTAGACTATAGACTAGACTATAGACTAGACTGTAGACTAGACTATAGACTAGACTATAGACTAGACTATAGACTAGACTATAGACTAGACTATAGACTAGACATAGACTAGACTATAGACTAGACTATAGACTAGACTATAGACTAGACTATAGACTAGACTATAGACTAGACTATAGACTAGATATGACTAGACTATAGACCTATAGACTAGACTATAGACTAGACTATAGACTAGACTATAGACTAGACTAGACTAGACTATAGACTAGACTATAGACTAGACTATAGACTAGACTATAGACTAGACTATAGACTAGACTATAGACTAGACTATAGACTAGACTATAGACTAGACTATAGACTAGACTATAGACTAGACTATAGACTAGACTATATACTAGACTATAGACTAGACTATAGACTAGACTATAGACTAGACTATAGACTAGACTATAGACTAGACTATAGACTAGACTATAGACTAGACTATAGGACTAGACTATAGACTAGACAATAGACTAGACTATGGTCTAGATTATGGATTACACTTTCTTAACATCATAATTGCGTTCCTAAGAATTTCCAAAAAAATTTTCCAAGTTTATTCTCTAGTTTATAAATGTTTCTGGTTTTTCAAGAGGAGTTGATTGAGCTTTTTTTTACGGAATAATTTTGTGTTAAATTTCTCAAAAGTACTTAGGCAATTTGTTATAGTGCTTTTCATATAAAAGATAAATATAATAAAATGCATATTGATTTTAATAGTAAGAGTATTTTTATAGATGCTGAATAACATTAGTCTGTTACTCTGCTGAAACTATTATTATTCTACCACTTGAAAGAGATCAGTATATTATACCCCTACACTACCTTTAGTGGGGAGGGTATATTGGGTTTTGTGCTGATGTTTGTAACATACAAAAATATTCGTCCTATACCCACTTAAAGTATACCAATCGGCTTATCGTTTTCAGCACACACGCTGTTTTTGGCCCCAGGACGAATCCTATTGAAAATGGTTAAAATCGGTCCAGTATTTCCACCTAGCCCCTATACAACAGAACCTCCCGAAAATGGCTTCTGAGCTCACAATTATGTTAACTAAAGCGGCATAACTAAGTTTTATACAAGCCTTGATTATCTTGCCAAATTTTATAAAGATCGGGCCTCATTGACCCTAGCTCCCATACAAAGTCCCCTTCAGAAAATTACTTTAATGTCCAAAATTTACTTATAAAGACAAATATCGTAATGAAATTCAACACAAATAAATATTATATAAATATATTCAGAAAACTTATCGGACTTGGTCCATATTTGTATTAAGCCCCCCATATAAAAATTAGCTTTTCATCCATAAATTGCTTAACTGTACCGGAACAATGAATAGTTGTGCAAAAACTAAGTCACATTTAATATTTATAACTGATGTAGGGTATTATTATGCTCGGTCACGCCCGACTATACTATCGTACTTGTTATATATAAAAACTAAATATTAAAAGTTATAACTAGAAAGCCCATATTTCTTTACTCAAACTACTACAAAATAATTCCTCAATACCGCAGCACTACAAACAAATTTTAATCGTATAATATTTGATATTATACATACTCGAACATTGTATGTAAGTGGGTGTTTATAAAATTTTTCAGCACTCTACCATATACATACATATGTATGTGTATATGTAACAACATATATACCCCTACACACTGATACATTTGTCAATTTAAGCTTAATTCAAAAGTATGAAATGTCAACGTTGAGGAATTCCTGTCAGGCTAATTTCCTTTGGGGTACAGCACACATGCTTACACTCTCTACTAGCAAACAGACATTGTACCAATATGGTTGCCTACAAACACTCGCATAAACAAGAATATTTACACATCATACAAGCATAGATTTTTGTTAAACTATTGCATAGAATGCAGGCAGTAAAAAGAAAAACAAGAAACCATTGAAAAAAGTTTACAAAATCACAACATACACACCAAAAAAATTTCATATGTAAAATTATTCAAAACCTTGCATATTTTATGGAGTTTATTGACTACATGCCACTGAACACATACACATACTCTGATACAATACACAGTAGGGCGATACAAAAGTAAAAATGTCTATAAAGTTCGAAAAACTGCTAAAACATCACTATTTGACTACACTAAACTATAGACTAGACCATGGATCATACTAGACTAGACTATAGACTAGACTATAGACTAGACTATAGACTAGACTACAGACTAGACTACAGACTAGACTATAGACTAGACTACAGACTAGACTATAGACTAGACTATAGACTAGACTATAGACTAGACTATAGACTAGACTATAGACTAGACTATAGACTAGACTATAGACTAGACTATAGACTAGACTATAGACTAGACTATAGACTAGACTATAGACTAGACTATAGACTAGACTAGACTAGACTAGACTAGACTATAGACTAGTATAGACTAGACTATAGACTAGACTATAGACTAGACTATAGACTAGACTATAGACTAGACTATAGACTAGACTATAGACTAGACTATAGACTAGACTATAGACTAGACTATAGACTAGACTATAGACTAGACTATAGACTAGACTATAGACTAGACTATAGACTAGACTATAGACTAGACTATAGACTAGACTATAGACTAGACTATAGACTAGACTATAGACTAGACTATAGACTAGACTATAGACTAGACTATAGACTAGACTATAGACTAGACTATAGACTAGACTATAGACTAGACTATAGACTAGACTATAGACTAGACTATAGACTAGACTATAGACTAGACTATAGACTAGACTAGACTAGACTATAGACTAGACTATAGACTAGACTATAGACTAGACTATAGACTAGACTATAGACTAGACTATAGACTAGACTATAGACTAGACTATAGACTAGACTATAGTCTAGACTATGGACTAGACTATAGACTAGACTATAGACTAGACTATAGACTAGACTATAGACTAGACTATAGACTAGACTATAGACTAGACTATAGACTAGACTATAGACTAGACTATAGACTAGACTATAGACTAGACTATAGACTAGACTATAGACTAGACTATAGACTAGACTATAGACTAGACTATAGACTAGACTATAGACTAGACTATAGACTAGACTATAGACTAGACTATAGACTAGACTATAGACTAGACTATAGACTAGACTATAGACTAGACTATAGACTAGACTATAGACTAGACTATAGACTAGACTATAGACTAGACTATAGACTAGACTATAGACTAGACTAGACTATAGACTAGACTATAGACTAGACTAGACTATAGACTAGACTATAGACTAGACTAGACTATAGACTAGACTATAGACTAGACTATAGACTAGACTATAGACTAGACTATAGACTAGACTATAGACTAGACTATAGACTAGACTATAGACTAGACTATAGACTAGACTATAGACTAGACTATAGACTAGACTATAGACTAGACTATAGACTAGACTATAGACTAGACTATAGACTAGACTATAGACTAGACTATAGACTAGACTATAGACTAGACTATAGACTAGACTATAGACTAGACTATGGACTAGACTATAGACTAGACTATAGACTAGAC
The DNA here is from genome assembly GCF_015586225.1 of Lucilia sericata. NCBI lineage: Eukaryota > Metazoa > Arthropoda > Insecta > Diptera > Calliphoridae > Lucilia > Lucilia sericata. Next base: position 8,022 of record NW_023995066.1, on the reverse strand, counting down.
TATAGACTAGACTATAGACTAGACTATAGACTAGACTATAGACTAGACTATAGACTAGACTATAGACTAGACTATAGACTAGACTATAGACTAGACTATAGACTAGACTATAGACTAGACTATAGACTAGACTATAGACTAGACTATAGACTAGACTATAGACTAGACTATAGACTAGACTATAGACTAGACTATAGACTAGACTATAGACTAGACTATAGACTAGACTATAGACTAGACTATAGACTAGACTATAGACTAGACTATAGACTAGACTATAGACTAGACTATAGACTAGACTATAGGACTAGACTATAGACTAGACCTATAGACTAGACTATAGACTAGACTATAGACTAGACTATAGACTAGACTAATAGACTATGACTATAGACTAGACTATAGACTAGGACTACTAGTACTAGACTACTAGACTAGACTAGCTAGACGAGACTACTTAGACTAGACTATAGACTAGGACTATAGACTAGACTATAGAAGACTAGACTAGACTATAGACTAGACTATAGACTAGGACTATAGACTAGACCTATAGACTAGGACTATAGACTAGACTATAGACTAGACTATAGACTAGACTATAGACTAGACTATAGGACTAGACTATAGGACTAGACTATAGACTAGACTATAGACTAGACTATAGACTAGGAAGACTAGACTAGACTAGACTATAGACTAGACTATAGACTAGACTATAGACTCGACTATAGACCTAGACTCTAGACTAGACTATAGACAGACATAGACTAGACTATAGACTAGATAGACTAGGACTATAGACTAGACTATAGACTAGACTACAGACTAGACTTTAGATTAGACTACAGACTAGACTATAACCCTACTAGTGGAAAATTGAATACTTCGTACATCCTACTTACCACCATTGTATTATCAAATACTTTTACACCGTAAGTAGTGCGTTTATTTATGTACGTATGTATGTGTTGCACTACATGTACAAGAACTTTGTCCTCTTGCTGTTACTATAAAATTAACAAAAAACACAACAGCAGCCACAGAAAAAAAAACAATCTCCTAAAGCTGCTTCAACAAAGTTTGGGGAGTTTTTGCACTCATATAGATCTATTCAGTTTACATTTAGTTCCTTACTCATAGGTGCTTCTTCATGTTCGACATGAAAAGTTAGAAAAAAATTTTATAAATATGTAAAATTTGAATAAGACATACATATTTTTTATTTAGTGTACTCCAGGTGTTGGTATTTTACATTTAACCGTGCAGTTTTAAAGGTGGTAAATTTCAACTTATTGGATAGCATTTTTCTGATGGGTATTTGCATTCTTGACTCAAAACTAAAAAGGTATTGTGGCATGTGCAAAATTTTAGTTATAATAAGTAATAGATTTATGTTAACACTATCACTTAGATATGTTGGGTGATGTCAATACATATGTATGTATATGTATAAGATGTTAGAAAATGTATATTTTTAAACATATTTTCCTGAGGTGTATATGCATTTTAGTAGTTTTTTTGTTATTATTTCATAGTATTGGTTTTTTTCAAAATATTTCAATACAGCTGGTATGCCCCCTATAGAATAGTTCAGTGCATTGTAAAAAACGAAACTTTTAAACGAGGGTTGTGTTTAAAATGTTGTGTGTTATATTAAAAATAACTGAAATTTTCAATATGAACAGCTTTTAATATTGATAAGTCAATAAAGCTTATAACTGAGCTTTATCGTTATGAAAAAGCTCCATATTGCTATATTTTCATCCCTTCGATCTAGAATTTTAAAATTCCTGTAAATAAGCATAAACATTTCATTTGAAATCTGTTCCCATAGTACACCAGTACGTATGACTATTTTTACAGAAATCTATAATAATCATACGTAGTGTGTGCTTAGTTGTGGGAATTAGAAAAATAATAATTAACACATAAATTCAACAATATCCCAGCAAAAACATAGATTGCATAGTAATAATTTAAATAGCTAATAGAGCCACTTTTCACTAAATCATTTTTACACAGTGATTACATGGACATATACTTCATAAGGAAATTTTCTTCCTAGCAACTCCTTTAAGCACTTCTCAGAAATTGAGCAAATTGAATTCAACCACTCAGGCTGGATATAAAAGAAACATTTAAATATTCTAGGAAAATCATATTTAAAAATAAACTATTCATAGAACTCATTTCTGCAATTACACTTTCTCTAGATGTAATATGCATTCATTTATTTATTTTTTTTTTTAATTCTGAGATAAATATCTTTTATTAAACCTCATGTTGTTGTCGAACCAAATTCATGTTGGTTGTTACTTTTGTACATGCAACGACAACTTCCACAGAATTAAATGTAGAAAAGAAGGAATGAGAGCAAAAAAAATATAAATAATTAACGAGAAAAAAGTATAAAGCTGGTTCTTATATTGCCATTGTTGTAGTTTAACAAGTAGTTGTTGTTGCTGTTGTTAGCAGTTTGTTAATTTGTTACAGTTGTTGTACATGTTATATGTTTTTTTTTTTTTTCTTTGCAATTTTTATACATTTTTAATTTTTCACTTTTACCGCTCCCCGGCACACAATACATATCATTGTGCCTTTACAAACCATTCTTCTAGGTCTTTTTTTCAAAAATCGTCAGCAATTGGGAATTAGTATATAAATATTCATGCTAGTGCATGATTTTGCCAGTTCCTTTTTTAATATTTATTTAAATTTTTTAATATTTTTTTATGTAAAAAACGAGCTATTCAACTATATATTTTCATTTCTCCACTTCAACTTACTCTCCAGGTAATTGTAAGCATTTTTTTTCTACTTCCCTTTTTCGTTTTATTTAATTTTTCCTGTTATTTTGGTTTTAACAAGTTTTTAATAAAAAACTTTTTATTAAATTTATTTATGTAGTTTATTTATGTGTAAATGTAATCAATTAGTGTGGTTATGAAAGTTTATTTTTCACTTAATTCTATTCGAAAGATAAATTTACAGATATTTAACATGAGTGGGTAGGTGAAAAAGTTTTATCATATTAATTTATCAGTGGCAAGGGGGAAGGAATTATTGAATATTAAAGTAATGAAATGTATATTTCTTAATGGAAAGGAGAGTCTGGGAATTGATAATAATTTATATGCTGTAATGATTTCATTTCTTTTCTGTTCATAGTATAATAATGATACGCTTGAGTGTACTGTAAGGTAACAAAATATAATTAATATTAATTATACGTAGGAGGGTGCGAACAGAATAAGAGATACATCAAACAAGAACACAGTGTAGTCTATAGCGTACTCCACAATATAGTCTAATATATAGTATAGTCTATAGTCTAATATATAGTATAGTCTATAGTCTAGCCTATAGTCTAGTCTATAGTCTAGTCTATAGTCTAGTCTATAGTCTAGTCTATAGTTTAGTCTATAGTCTAGTCTATAGTCTAGTCTATAGTCTATAGTCTATAGTCTAGTCTATAGTCTAGTCTATAGTCTAGTCTATAGTAGTCTAGTCTAGTATAGTCTAGTCTATAGTCTAGTATATAGTCTAGTATATAGTCTAGTATATAGTCTAGTCTAGTAGTCTATAGTCTAGTCTATAGTATAGCTATAGTCTAGTCTATAGTCTAGTCTATAGTCTAGTCTATAGTCTAGTCTATAGTCTAGTCTATAGTCTAGTCTATAGTCTAGTCTATAGTCTAGTCTATAGTCTAGTCTATAGTCTAGTCTATAGTCTAGTCTATAGTCTAGTCTATAGTCTAGTCTATAGTCTAGTCTATAGTCTAGTCTATAGTCTAGTCTATAGTCTAGTCTATAGTCTAGTCTATAGTCTAGTCTATAGTCTAGTCTATAGTCTAGTCTATAGTCTAGTCTATAGTCTAGTCTATAGTCTAGTCTATAGTCTAGTCTATAGTCTAGTCTATAGTCTAGTCTATAGTCTAGTCTATAGTCTAGTCTATAGTCTAGTCTATAGTCTAGTCTAGTCTATAGTCTAGTCTATAGTCGAGTCTAAGTATAAACATTTGCATATATGTAATTATAACCATTTCACTTGAAATCGATTCCCATAGTACTACAGGACGTATGACTATTTACACAGAATTCTATAATAATCATACGTAATATGTGCTTAGTTGTTTGAATTAAAAAAATTACAAAAACATAGATTAAAAAGTAATTGCTTATGTAACTAATAAAACCACTTTTAAGTAATTTTTTTTTTCTCTGCGATTAAATTAAAGCCAATTACATAGCAAGGAAATTATACGAATATTCTTGCTTACAACTCCTATAAGCTCTTCCTAGAAGTTATTATATAGTCTAGTCCATAAACGACTCGTAATCTAGTATTCAGTTTAGAGTATAATTTAGATATTCTTATATTATCTGCAGTTTAATGAAACTGTTGATCTAGTTTTTACCCTGGCTTCCCACATACAAATGCAACTTTTCTTAGACCTGCAATTTTTCTTTTCTCTAAAAATCCTCTTTGATTAAGTACTGGCACTTTACATACACATTATTCTGTCAATTTATGTAGATGAATGCAATAAACAAGCACACAATGTTACGAAAGAAACTGTCAAATCATATAAGCCAGTATATCCTACTGGTAAAATTTCTTATCAGTATGTATACAGGCTGGTCAAATTGAAAAACTTGATGATTATATGTGAGGTAAAAAACAAAAGCATATGTTTGTAAATTTTACCATAAAATATTCACATATAGAAGAAAAGATTAACAAACGCAAACAAACAACTCTACTCTTCTAAACAAGATTAACCAAACGACTTTATACATAACATTTAAGAAACCATTCCCATCATCAAGTGTATATCCATATGCAAGATAGGATTTTACAATGTGAACATAAGAAAGAAAACCCAGATCTACCAAGTAAAAATAATGTGCAGGACAGGAGATCTCATTGCCGTACCTTAGAAGCTGATAATTTAGCTTTTCTTTAAAATAATAAAAGCTTAATATCTATATCTTACCAATGTATTAGTATTAGTTACCAAAAATGTATTTTAATCCCTTAGAGTATTTGATACAAGAAAACTAAATGCAACTATTTCAATCATCATATCAAATTAACCTATATTTCCTATCAATTCAAATCTTCTTATCATTACCCAAATCAAACATTTTCTATCGAAAAACTTTCAATTAACCTAAAATCAAATTGAATTTAAAATCTTTCACCCTTTTAATATGTCTTAATTTAAAAGAATCTCTTTCAAACTAAGTGTATAAAATTTGAATGACAAAATCACCAAAATTTTGTGAAATTTATAACATTTTGATGTTCCCAGCTCGTATTAGTAAAATGTCACTCACGCCTGGTAGGTAGGCAATAATAAATTAACACTCTAGAGACTCCAGATAGAGAGAGAGGGATAGCTAGCGAAAGCTAGGTGAATAAAGAAAGTAAACTTTGCATAGTTACGAGATTGTAGTTGTATATGAAATGCCTGGATTTCCAAAAAGATTTAAACGCAAATGCTCTGGCTCACACGTGTGTGGCAGCAAGGTACATAAGTAAATTTACATTAAAACAGTTTTTGGCATAGCTTTGCATGCGATTAACAAGACTTTTTGGTCATTAGAGAATGCTTTTTGACGGAACTTAATAAACGGTCGATCGTTCGGTAGGTCGGCCATTTGTAAAGCAACAAATAGTAAAACAGCAACTTGCATTAATGCATTTATGCAACAAAAAGTGATAAATGTATGCGAATACATCATCAAGTAGCAAAAGCATTCGCAAGCGAATTCCTGCAGTTACACTATTAAGGATACACTTTAAAACACACATACATACATGCATATGTAAACTGTCTCTTTGATGTGTATGTATACGTGTGTGTGGTAGTAATAGTGATTTTTTTCTCTTCATAAAATTTTCTATTTTGTATAAGAGTGCTGCGAATGTTTGGTTGAGTGAGTGAGTAGTGAATGAATGTATGTCTGCAGCCAGTGTATGAGTGTGTTATTAATTTACATTTTGAATGACATGTTGACAGTTACTTTGACACTGACAGCTTCACTTGTATGTAAAATGTAAAACTATTCTTCCTCATTTTACTTGCTAAGGCCACTAAAAGTACCAGACATTTATGTATATGAAAAACAGGGGGGCCAAAAAGTAAATGTTATTTACAAGAAATAAAATAATATTTTAAAAATATTAACAACACAGTCAGCTTAAAACTTTAACAAATTCTTTAAAATCCTACCACCACATTTTTTCAAATCCCCTCTCAAACCAACACCCTGTTCATCTATTTATGTTTACTATGTCTACTCAAAATTGAAATGACTTAACACATACACCAGAGTTACTATTGAAAATTTGCAACACACAAAAAAATTGCCACTCTTGTTCATCAGCAACATAAGCTTGTTTAGCCTGAGTAGAAGTATAAAATGTAAAAAATTGTTATTCTTCACAATGTTCACATTATAATATTCACAATGTTTTTGCTTGTATTTTAAAAAATTTTTATATTCATCAAAGTATGTGCGATAATGTTGGCATGTGACTTTTCTATTGGTAAGCATGTGTTTATATTTGGACATTATAACACCAGTGACTTTTTAGATATCATTACAAAAAAAATATGTGTAAAGATGCGAGCATGTTATGCACTTTGATGTATAATAATGATATAAGCTCTTCCAAAAAGTGACTTCTGAAGTCATAAGAGTAGTTAAGTTTATGAGCAACAGATAAAATAAAATTAATATAATGAAGTATGTTAGAACCTGTGATGTTAGTTCAGGTGTAGTTTAGTTCTAGTTTAGTTCTAGTTCAGTTCTAGTTCAGTTCTAGTTCAGTTCTAGTTCAGTTCTAGTTCAGTTCTAGTTCAGTTCTAGTTCAGTTCTAGTTCAGTTCTAGTTCAGTTCTAGTTCAGTTCTAGTTCAGTTCTAGTTCAGTTCTAGTTCAGTTCATAGTTCAGTTCTTAGTTCAGTTCTAGTTCAGTTCTAGTTCAGTTCTAGTTCAGTTCTAGTTCAGTTCTAGTTTCAGTTCTAGTTCAGTTCTAGTTCAGTTCTAGTTTCAGTTCTAGTTCAGTTCTAGTCAGTTCTAGTTCAGTTCTAGTTCAGTTCTAGTTCAGTTCTAGTTCAGTTCTAGTTCAGTTCTAGTTCAGTTCTAGTTCATAGTCAGTTCTAGTTCAGTTCTAGTTCAGTTCTAGTTCAGTTCTAGTTCAGTTCTAGTTCAGTTCTAGTTCAGTTCTAGTTCAGTTCTAGTTCAGTTTCTAGGTTCAGTTCTAGTTCAGTTCTAGTTCAGTTCTAGTTCAGTTCTAGTTTCAGTTCTAGTCGTTCTAGTTCAGTTCTAGTTCAGTTCTAGTTCAGTTCTAGTTCAGTTCTAGTTCAGTTCTAGTTCAGTTCTAGTTCAGTTCTAGTTCAGTTCTAGTTCAGTTCTAGTTCAGTTCTAGTTCAGTTCTAGTTCAGTTCTAGTTCAGTTCTAGTTCAGTTCTAGTCAGTTCTAGTTCAGTTCTAGTTCAGTTCTAGTTCAGTTCTAGTTCAGTTCTAGTTCAGTTCTAGTTCAGTTCTAGTTCAGTTCTAGTTCAGTTCTAGTTCAGTTCTAGTTCAGTTCTAGTTCAGTTCTAGTTCAGTTCTAGTTCAGTTCTAGTTCAGTTCTAGTTCAGTTCTAGTTCAGTTCTAGTTCAGTTCTAGTTCAGTTCTAGTTCAGTTCTAGTTCAGTTCTAGTTCAGTTCTAGTTCAGTTCTAGTTCAGTTCTAGTTCAGTTCTAGTTCAGTTCTAGTTCAGTTCTAGTTCAGTTCTAGTTCAGTTCTAGTTCAGTTCTAGTTCAGTTCTAGTTCAGTTCTAGTTCAGTTCTAGTTCAGTTCTAGTTCAGTTCTAGTTCAGTTCTAGTTCAGTTCTAGTTCAGTTCTAGTTCAGTTCTAGTTCAGTTCTAGTTCAGTTCTAGTTCAGTTCTAGTTCAGTTCTAGTTCAGTTCTAGTTCAGTTCTAGTTCAGTTCTAGTTCAGTTCTAGTTCAGTTCTAGTTCAGTTCTA
>NW_023995065.1:55000-153726 GCF_015586225.1 Lucilia sericata | reverse complement strand
GACCAGAATATAGTACAGACAATAATCCAGACTATAAACTAAGATATAGTGAAGACCATAGACTTGATTACAGAATCGAAAACAGACTTGACTATAGTAAAGACTATAGTCCAGAATATAGGCTAGACTATAGTCCAAATTATAGACTATACTATAGTCCAGACTATAGACTAGAATATAGTCCAGACTATAGACTAGAATATAGTCCAGAATATTGACTAGAATATAGTCCAGAATATAGTCCAGATTATAGGCTACACTATAGTCCAGACTATAGACTAGACTAGACTATAGTCCAGACTATAGACTAGACTAGACTATAGTCCAGACTGTGATATATTCTAGAATAAAGACTATAGTCATTACTATAGATTAGACTTTATTCAGAACTATAAACTAGACTATAGACAAGACAGCAGTCAAGACCATAGACTTGACTATCGTCTAGACTAGCAGACAACAGGCAAGACAATTGACTTAAATATAATAAAGTCTATAGACTTGACTATAGACTATAGACGAGAAACCACACTATAGACTAGACTATAGTCCAGACTAAAGACTAGACTATATTCCACACTATAGATAAGACAATAGTCCAGCTTATAGACTAGACGAGTCTATAGTATGGTCCGTATTATTTTTTGAATGATTCTGAATCAATGCAGGCGCTATTAGTTGTATACTATTATTTTTTTAAATGCTTTATTTTAGCAAAAAGCTTCTTTTTGAAAGCTTTGTGCTGTTATCAATTTTATTTTGTGTGAAAAATAATTTTTAACTATAAAAAGAAGCATTTTGGTGATTATTATCGCAACTACATAGTTACCATTGCATAACCACTTCCTGGCAAATGAGTTCAAATGTTTATTTGGCAAGCACCTCCATTTGTTAATTAAATCTTCCTATAGCTGCTATAGTGTTAGCTGCTCTCCTATATGTGTGTTAAAATTTAGCTGAAATTAGATTTTGCATGTGTATGTAAAAGGATCGTCCCAAAAACCTGAAAATTGTGTCAGTTTATGTCAAGCATCATTGGCTTGAATTTTTAATTTAATTTTATTTAACACTTTTTTTTGCATGCAGCACGTTGTGGCACACTTAATATTGTTTGTGTGTATGTGCGTTTCTAAATGTGGGGGCATAGCGCTCATAAAAATGTAATTATAGTTGCTCATGCACTTTTCACACTGCATTTACTGCGTGAGACACATTTGTCAAAAATTACATAAAAAATAAAAATTGCAAATATTATATGGAAATGAAGAAAATATGTATATGAAAATTCTACTTCTTTAGAAGTACTTTTTCTGCTCGGTTAGCAGAAATATAAAACTATAAAAATATTATACTATTACAGTTGTAGTTTATTTTAATCAAAACACCAGGACCAGATAATATTAATAATTCCATTCTTTGTTGTTGACTCATCACTTTTGAGATGAGTTATAAAACTCACACATACATACATATATAAATATTTAATGAACATTTAACCCATAAGATACTTTTGCACATGAGAAACATAAACAACAGAAACGACAAAAACAACAATAAAATGAAAAACATGTAACATGTGTTTATGTTTTCAGTTTTATTGTTTTTATTATTATTGCAACTGAAGAAAAAAAACAAACAAACAACAACATTGTATTTATTCGTAAATATGCGTGTTTTTTTCTACAGGAACGACAAAACTTAAGAGTTCCATGTTGGTAATGACAATGTTCCACTGGTTGTTAACATGACAATCAAAATGTCAAAAACAAAAATTGTTTTTTTTTTTTTTTTGCCTTTCTTTGTTTTATTTTCTTATTCAGCCGTGGCGAAATGTATGTTGCAACATTTACTATGCTAATTCAGACCAATAAAAAAATAATAAAAAAAAGAACACGCACGCAATATAGTCTTGATATAAAATAAACGAGAAAAAATATCCTTTTCACATGACACACATTAGAGCATCATAAACAGAAGCTAACGACAAAAAGGACGTTGACGAGTTGTTGGTACACATCAAGGTAAGAGAAAAAATTAGGAGGAAATTTTTAGCGGACTATAGGCTAGACTGGAATATATTGAAGATTGTAGTTAAGAATAATGACCAGACTATAACCTAAACTTAAGATTATACTACGGACTAAACTAGACTATTATCTGGTCCGCAATCTTGGTTGTAATTAGTCTTGTATATAGTTTTCACTATAATCTGGTCTATAGTCTTGACTATGGTTTAGTCTATAGTCTTAAGTATAGTTTAGTCTATAATCTTGACTAAAGTCTAGTCTATAGACTTGCCTAAAGTCTAGTCTATAGTCTCGACTATAGTCTTGACTATAGTCCAGTCTATAGTCTTGAATATAGTCTAGTCTATAGTTTAGTCTATAGTCTTGAATATAGTCTAGTCTATAGTCTAGTCTATAGTCTTGACTATAGTCTTGACTATAGTCTAGTCTATAGTCTTGACTATAGTATAGTCTATAGTTTTGACTATAGTCTAGTCTATAGTCTTGACTATAGTCTAGTCTATAGTCGTGACTAAAGTCTAGTCTATAGTCTTGACTATTGTCTAGTTTATAGTCTTGACTATAGTTTAGTCTATAGTCTTGACTATAGTCTGGTCTATAGTCTTGGCTAAAATCTAGTCTATAGACTTGTTATAGTCTAGTCTATAGTCTTGGCTAAAATCTAGTCTATAGACTTGTTATAGTCTAGTCTATAGTCTTGACTAGGGTTTAATCTATAGACTTCATTATAGTCTAATCTATAGACTTCATTATAGTCTAGTCTAGTCTATAGTCTTGACTATAGTCTAGTCTATAGTCTTGAGTATAGTCTAGTCTATAGTCTTGACTATAGTCTAGTCTATAGTCTTGACTATAGTATAGTCCATAGTCTTGACTATAGTCTAGTTTATAGTCTTGACGATAGTCGAGTTTATAGTCTTGACTATAGTCTAGTCTATAGTCTTGACTATAGTCTAGTCCATAGTCTTGACTATAGTCTAGTTTATAGTCTTGACTATAGTCTAGTTTATAGTCTTGACTATAGTCTAGTCTATAGTCTTGAATATAGTCTAGTCCATAGTCTTGAGTATAGTCTAGTTTATAGTCTTGACTATAGTCTAGTCTATAGTCTTGACTATAGTCTATTCTATAGTCTTGACTATAGTCTATTCTATAGTCGTGACTATAGTCTATTCTATAGTCTAGACTATAGTCTATTCTATAGTCTAGACTATAGTCTAGTCTATAGTCTTGACTATAGTCTAGTCTATAGTGTAGACTATAGTCTAGTCTATAGTCTTGACTATAGTCTAGTCTATAGTCTTGACTATAGTCTAGTCTATAGTCTTGACTATAGTCTAGTCTATAGTCTTGACTGAAGTCTAGTCTATAGTCTTGACTATAGTCTAGTCTATAGTCTAGTCTATAGTCTTGACTATAGTCTAGTCTATAGTCTTGACTATAGTCTAGTCTATAGTCTTGACTATAGTCTAGTCTATAGTCTTGACTATAGTCTAGTCTATAGTCTAGACTATAGTCTAGTCTATAGTCTAGTTTATTGTATAGTCTATAGTCTAGACTATAGTCTAGTCTATAGTCTAGTTTATTGTATAGACTAGACTATAGTCAAGACTATAGACTAGACTATAGTCAAGACTATAGACTAGACTATAGTCAAGACTATAGACTAGACTATAGTCAAGACTATAGACTAGACTATAGTCTAGTTTATAGTCTAGTTTATAGTCTTGACTATAGTCTAGTTTATAGTTTTGACTATATTCTAGTCTATAGTCCTGACTATGGTCTAGTCTATAGTATTGACTATAGTCTAGTCTATAGTCTTGACTATAGTCTAGTCTATAGTCTTGACTATAGTCTAGTCTGTAGTCTTGACTTTAGTCTAGTCTATATTCTTGACTGTAGTCTATAGTCTTGACTATAGTTTAGTCTATAGTCTTGACTATAGTCTAGTTTATAGTCTTGACTATAGTCTAGTCTATAGTCTTGACTATAGTCTTGACTATAGTCTAGTCTATAGTCTTGACTATAGTCTAGTCTATAGTTTTGACTATAGTCTAGTCTATAGTCTTAACTATAGTCTAGTCTATAGTTTTGACTATAGTCTAGTCTATAGTCTTGACTATAGTCTAGTCTATAGTCTTGACTAAAGTCTTGACAATAGTCTAGTTTCTACTCTTGACTATAGTCTAGTCTATAGTCTTGACTATAGTTTGGTCTATAGTCTTGACTATAGTCTAGTCTATAGACTTGCTATAGTTTAGTCTATAGTCTTGACTATAGTCAAGACTATCAAGCAGACAATTGACGAGACTTTAATGGAGACTATAGACTGGGCAAAAGACTATAGAGCATATTATTGATAAAACTATGGATTAGATTATAAGTATTATAGAATACAGACTAAATTATAATTCATTCTATAGTCCAGACTAAAGGTCTGACTATATATTATACCATAGCATAGACTCGACTAGACTAAAATCCAGATATGAAACTGGAGTTTACTGGAGACTGGATAAGACTCAATCCCAGTCGGTTGTATAGACCAAACTATAGACTATAGCCCAGATTATAGGCCAAAACATAGTGCAGCTATAGGCTAGATATAGTCAGATTATAGAGTATAGTCCAGACAATAGACCAAATTGAAATCTAAACTATAGACTAAAGACAACAATATAGTTTAAGCTGCAGACTAAACAAGTCTATAGCTTTTACTAGTCTATTGCTTGAGACTGTAGACTACAATTCAGATTATGGAGTAGATAAGTCTATTCTAGAAATATCTAAGTTCGGAAATGTTACATATATGAAAAAGGAATGTACCTCCCTAATGAACATCTGTGTAAGCGAATAAAATATTTGAGGTTTACAACAACATTCTTTGCATTTTAGTTGAATTAAGAAATAACTGTGGTTTTTGTTAAACCTATTTTTTTTAGTTTTAACAAGGACGAAAAATACAAGGATAACAAATAGGAAAGTATAGTCGGGCGTGGCCGACCATATGATACCCTACACCAGTTATGAATATTAAATGTGATTTATTTTTCATAATAAAGCATTTATCTTCAATATTCCCTTGTTCCGATACATTTAAGCAATTTATGGGTGAAAAACTAATTTTCTGAAAGAGGCTTTATATGGGGGCTAGGGGCAAATATGGACCAAGCCCGGTAAAATTTTGTGAATATATTTATATTTACATAATATTTTATTGTGCTGAATTTCATCGCGATATTTGTGTTTATAAGTTAATTTGGGACATTCAAGTAATTTTCTGAAGGGGACTTTGTATGGGAGCTAGGGTCAAATGGGGCCCGATCTTTATGAAATTTGGAAGGGTCATCAAGACTTCTATAAAACTTAGTTGTGCCGTATTTTATCGATATATCTGTATATTTAACATAATTATGAGCTCAGAAGCCCTTTTCGGGGGGTTCTGTTCTATGGGGGCTAGGTGAAATAATGGACCGATTTTAACCATTTTCAATAGACTTCGTCCTTGGGTCAAATAAAATGTGCGTGCCAAATTTCATCCAATTATCTTGAAAATTGCGACCTGTACCTTGCGCACAAGGTTTACATGGACAGCCAGCCAGCCAGCCGGCCAGACGGACGGACGGACGGACATAGCTTAATCGACTCAGAAAACGATTCTAAGCCGATTGGTATACTTTAAGGTCTAGTACGAATATTTTTGTATGTTACAAACATCAGCACAAATCCAATATACCCTCCCCACTAAAGTGGTGTAGGGTATAAAAATATGACAAAATATAAAAGTAATTATTAAATTGAATTGTTAGTTATTTTTCCATTATTGTTGCATAAAAAGTTCTTCCTTAACCATACAACTGCAGTACAACTTAAGTAAAAGATTTATAAGACAAAAAGAGAAAATAGTCAGGAGAAGTTTTGGTTTCAAAAGATAGAAATATGTATATTTGTTTTTGAAGAAGGTCTATTGTAAATTTTGAGGAACTGGCAATTAATTAATTTTAGGTTGGACAGCAATCTTTTGCATTTTAATTTTTATTAAATCTAGGAGGTTCGCATAATTATGCAGAAATATTTTTTTTTTAAAGAAAAATGAAATTTTCTTTTGTGTTAAAAATACCAAGAACTATATTTCTTTCCAGTAACTATTTAAAAAAGAGATGTAAATTATTTTGGTTTTTAATTGATAGTTGAAAATTTTGGACACAATTAAAATCTTTTGTACAAAAACTTAATTCTATGATGGGTGTGACTATGTATGTATGCGTTTTGTTTAAATACAATAAAAGTTTTACAAAATTGAAATGTCCTGGTAGAAAATACAACAACAACAACAAAAAACAGCAATAACAACAAACAACATCTATGCCATGGTCAATTTTATTTTATTTATTGTTCAACAGCATGTGCAACATGGAACCATTTGTCCTGCTACACACATGAGTTTTGTTTTATAAAGAGAAAGGATTTAGCTTTTGTAGTTTATTCGTCAGAACAAGTTGTTTAGTTTTTCTAATTTTTTTTTTTTCAAAATTGTTCCATATACCCCAGCATCATCAATTCATTTGGGATATAAAATTTACGAGCTTGAACATGAAGAGGCATTAGTTTTTTTCTCTAACAGGAAAAAAATCCAACAAATATTAAATAAATTCTACAACTAAAAACAGATGTAGCAAATAGTTATAGATATGAACAATTTCAAATGAATCTATGGGCTACAGACTCCCATTTATTGTCACATACATAAATATTTATTTGTGCTCCAGTTTTTAGTTTAGTTGATGAGGGAAATAAAAAAAACTAAAAAACAAATAAATAATTTAGAAATACATACAACATATATTATTTAATTGCAAATTGTTGTTATTTATTGTTATTAGAATTTATTAAAAGTTTTACTTTATTATTTATTTGTTCATATCACTTAAATTTATGGTTTAATTGTGGTAATATAGAAGTAGTTTTTTTTTATAAACTATAATCTTTCAGATTGCCACCTCTTTGCTGTAGTATTTACTTTTTAAATTTAAATAAATAAATTGCCACTAGATTACTCTTTCTCTATTATCTTATATTTACTTTGTTGTTATTGTGTTTTTTTTATTCAACTTTTGAAACATTTTATTTAATCTTTTTAGCAAATCATTTGCTTACTTTATTATTTATTTTTCAGCAAAATATGACAACTTTTTCACACTAGAGATAATAATTTAACATTTAAATTCCTGCAGTTGGTTTAAAACGATGTGAGAAAAAGTAAATACTACTAGCATCAGCAAATAAATGTGTAGCAAATGAATTTACTTTAATTTACTTCCTATTTAAAGCTGTAGATTAACTCTATTGTTAGAGTCCAAAAGTACAGGCATATTCCTCAAAGACTACACTGTAGAAAATACAGTATGAAATATCAGACTATAGTCTGCAGTCTAGACTAGTCTATAGACTAGACTATAGATTGTAGACTTGACTATAGATTATAGACTAGACATAGATAGACTATAGATAGACTATAGACTAACTATAGACTAGCTATAGACTATAGACTAGACTATAGACTAGACTATGACTAGACTATAGACTAGACTTAGACTAGACTATAGACAGACTATAGACTAGAATAGACTAGACTATAGACTAGACTATGATAGACTAGACTATAGACTAGACTATAACTAGACTATGACTATAGACTAGCTATGACTAGACTATAGACTAGACTATAGAAGACTACTAGACTAGACTAAGACTATAGACTAGACTATAGACTAGAATATAGACATAGGACTATATAGACTGACTATAGACTAGACTATAGACTAAGACTAGACTATAGATAATATAGACTAACAGAGACTATAGACTAGACTATAGACTAGACTATAGACTAGACTATAGACTAGACTATAGACTAGACTATAGACTAGACTATAGACTAGACTATAGACTAGACTATAGACTAGACTATAGACTAGACTATAGACTAGACTATAGACTAGACTATAGACTAGACTATAGACTAGACTATACTAGACTATAGACTAGACTATAGACTAGACTATAGACTAGACTATAGACTAGACTATAGACTAGACTAGACTATAGACTAGATTATAGACTAGACTAGACTATAGACTAGACTATATACTAGACTATAGACTAGACTATAGACTATACAATAGACTGGACTATAGACTAGACTATAGACTAGACTATAGACTAGGCTATAGACTAGACTATAGACTTGACTATAGACTAGACTATAGACTAGACTATAGACTAGACTATAGACTATAGACTAGACTATAGACTAGACTATAGACTAGACTATGGACTAGACTAGACTAGACTATAGACTAGACTATAGACTAGACTATAGACTAGACTATAGACTAGACTATAGACTAGACTATAGACTAGACTATAGACTAGACTATAGACTAGACTATAGACTAGACTATAGACTAGACTATAGACTAGACTATAGACTAAACTATAGACTAGACTATAGACTAGACTATAGACTAGACTATAGACTAGACTATAGACTAGACTATAGACTAGACTATAGACTAGACTATAGACTAGACTATAGACTAGACTATAGACTAGACTATAGACTAGACTATAGACTAGACTATAGACTAGACTATAGACTAGACTATAGACTAGACTATAGACTAGGCTATAGATTAGACCATAGACTAGACTATAGACTAGACTATAGACTAGACTATAGACTAGACTATAGACTAGACTATAGACTAGACTATAGACTAGACTATAGACTAGACTATAGACTAGACTATAGACTAGACTATAGACTAGACTATAGACTAGACTATAGACTAGACTATAGACTAGACATAGACTAGACCTATAGACTGGACTCTAGACTGGACTCTAGACTAGAACTATAGACTAGACTATAGACTCGACTATAGACTAGACTATAGACTAGACTATAGACTAGACTATAGACTAGACTATAGACGCGACTATAGATTAAACTATAGATTAGACTATAGACTACACTATAGACTAGACTATAGACTAGACTATAGACTAGACTATAGACTAGACTATAGACCAGACTATAGACTAGACTATAAACTACACTAGAGACTAGAATGTAGACTATACTATTGACTAGACTACAGACTATACTATAGACTAGCTATAGACTAGAATATAGACTAGACTATAGACTAGACTATAGACTAGACTAAAGACAGCTATAGACAGACTATAGACTAGACTATAGACCTAGACTATAGACTAGACTATAGACTAGACTATAGACTAGACTATAGACTAGACTATAGACTAGACTATAGACTAGACTATAGACTAGACTATAGACTAGACTATAGACTAGACTAGACTAGACTATAGACTAGACTATAGACTAGACTATAGACTAGACTATAGACTAGACTATAGACTAGACTATAGACTAGACTATAGACTAGACTATAGACTAGACTATAGACTAGACTATAGACTAGACTATAGACTAGACTATAGACTAGACTATAGACTAGACTATAGACTAGACTATAGACTAGACTATAGACTAGACTATAGACTAGACTATAGACTAGACTATAGACTAGACTATAGACTAGACTATAGACTAGACTATAAACTGCACTATAGACTAGACTATAGACTAGACTATTGACTAGACTATTGACTAGACTATTGACTAGACTATAGACTATACTATAGACTAGGCTATAGACTAGACTATAGACTAGACTATTGACTAGACTATAGACTAGACTATGGACTAGGCTATAGACTAGGCTATAGACTAGACTATAGACTAGACTATAGACTAGACTATGACTAGACTATAGACTAGACTATAGACTAGACTATAGACTAGACTATAGACTAGACTATAGACTAGACTATAGACTAGACTATAGACTAGACTATAGACTAGACTATGGACTAGACTATAAACTACACTATAGACTAGACTATAGACTAGACTATTGACTAGACTATTGACTAGACTATAGACTATACTATAGACTAGGCTATAGACTAGACTATAGACTAGACTATTGACTAGACTATAGACTAGACTATGGACTAGGCTATAGACTAGACTATAGAGTAGACTATTGACTAGACTATAGACTAGACTATAGATTAGACTATAGATTAGACTATAGATTAGACTATAGATTAGACTATAGACTAGACTATAAATTAGACTATAGACTAGACTATAGGCTCGACTATAGACTAGACTATAGACTAAACTATAGACTAGACTATAGACTCGACTATAGACTAGACTATAGACTCGACTATAGACTAGACTATAGACTCGACTATAGACTAGACTATAGAATAGAATAGACTATCAACTAGACTATAAATTATACTATAGTCTAGATTATGGACTAGACTATAGATAAGGCTATGGACTAGATTATTGATAAGGCTATAGACTACACTATAGATGAGTCTATAGCTTATTCTGTAGTGAAAACTACATTCAAGGCTACATTATAGTTAATGCTTTGGTTAAGCCTACAAGTTTAGACTATAGACCAGAATGTAGTCAAGTACTCGACCGACTGGACCATAGTAAAGGCCATGAAAGAGACTATATACAAGACTAAATAGTACATTGCAGCAATTTCCTCTCTAAAATCCTTAATGACAACATTCTTTAATTGCTAAGTACAAATTTTGAAATCCAGCAACGCTTTAAAATTGTGAGTCGTGTTGACCCTTAAATGAAAAGCATACATTCATATTCTTATATAAACAAGTGCACATTGGAAAAGTTTATGTATGTTATGTAAGTACAAGCAAGTCGATGTATACATACATATGTATGTGTATGGTTGTACGTGTAGTAGGGTGGCTTTCCTAAAAGACCCTAAATTTAGAGCAATTCTAAAATATCATTTCATACTATCAATGATCTCCAAAACACCTCAAAATAGCGGTTCCAGTGAAACAACTTCTGGGGTGTATTTCTATTTTGTCTTTAATAGAAGCGGTAGAACCAACCTAATTTCCTAAATATATCCTATTCTATATACATATCGTTGTGCATGTTTTTGTATTGCATACGAAATAACAAGGATTTATCTGTGGATAAGTTCAGGGTTATTTTAGTTTCAGTATCAACCGACAAGCCCAACATGATTGTTTTTCATACTGTTTCTTCTTTATAAAAGTAAAAAACTAAAAAAATAAAACATGTTTCTATATGTATCTCTAAACAAAGAAACTCTTTGGGGTCTTCTCCAAATGTCTAAGTGTGCATACATGCATGCATATTAGTGTATTTGTCAGTCAGTGGTGATGGCAGTTGTGGTACCAATTTGGGGATTATTTTGGTACTTTTTGCTTTTATTTAGAATGGAGAGAAAACCTAGACTATAGACTAGACTATAGACTAGACTATAGACTAGACTATAGACTAGACTATAGACTAGACTATAGACTAGACTATAGACTAGACTATAGACTAGACTATAGACTAGACTATAGACTAGACTATAGACTAGACTATAGACTAGACTAGACTAGACTAGACTATAGACTAGACTATAGACTAGACTATAGACTAGACTATAGACTAGACTATAGACTAGACTATAGACTAGACTATAGACTAGACTATAGACTAGACTATAGACTAAACTATAGAATAGACTATAGACTAGACCATAGACTAGACTATAGACTAGACAATAGACTAGACTAGCTAGACTATAGACTAGACTATAGACTAGACTATAGACTAGACTATAGACTAGACTATAGACTAGACTATAGACTAGACTATAGACTAGACTATAGACTAGACTATAGACTAGACTATAGACTAGACTATAGACTAGACTATAGACTAGACTATAGACTAGACTATAGACTAGACTATAGACTAGACTATAGACTAGACTATAGACTAGACTATAGACTACTATAGACTAGACTATAGACTAGACTATAGACTAGACTATAGACTAGACTATAGACTAGACTATAGACTAGACTATAGACTAGACTATATACTAGACTATAGACTAGACTATAGACTAGACTATAGACTAGACTATAGACTAGACTATAGACTAGACTATAGACTAGACTATAGACTAGACTATAGACTAGACTATAGACTAGACTATAGACTAGACTATAGACTAGACTATAGACTAGACTATAGACTAGACTACTAGACTAGACTATAGACTAGACTATAGACTAGACTATAGACTAGACTATCTAGACTATAGACTAGACTATAGACTAGACTATAGACTAGACTATAGACTAGACTATAGACTAGACTATAGACTAGACTATAGACTAGACTATAGACTAGACTATAGACTAGACTATAGACTAGACTATAGACTAGACTATAGACTAGACTATAGACTAGACTAGACTAGACTATAGACTAGACTATAGACTAGACTATAGACTAGACTATAGACTAGACTATAGACTAGACTATAGACTAGACTATAGACTAGACTATAGACTAGACTATAGACTAGACTATAGACTAGACTATAGACTAGACTATAGACTAGACTATAGACTAGACTATAGACTAGACTATAGACTAGACTATAGACTAGACTATAGACTAGACTATAGCCTAGACTATAGACTAGACTATAGACTAGACTATAGACTAGACTATAGACTAGACTATAGACTAGACTATAGACTAGACTATAGACTAGGCTAGACTAGACTATAGAGTAGAGACTAGACCACATTAACAATTTTGTCACTTTTTACAAAGTTTAAACTTTTGTACCAAAATAAGTACCAAATTCTTAAGTCCATCCCTATTTTAGTTTGTGCGTTCTCCTATATTGTCAAGTCTGTATGTATGATTATATAAAAAAAGTTTCAAAAACATTTTAGAATTTACTTTATGATTATGTTTTCGCAAAAAAGCATCGGGGGAAACAAAGCATGTCCTTTTGTAATTTAAAACAAAAACTTTTTTATTTCATTTTATAAAACAGGTAAAATGGATTAAATTGTTGTTTATTCATTTAAAAACAGAAATAAAAGGAAACGAAGAAAATATTAAAACAAATATTCAACAGCCATTTACAAGAATTTAAAATGATATTAGACTTTAGATTGTCACATTATAATCTTGGCAGTAAAAATGTTAAATTATTTAAATGACTTGTTTAAGATAAAGGAATCATTGCTCTAGAAAAGTATATAGAAATAAAATAACTACTTTAGAGGCACTTCTAGCTAATAAATTGTTAATTGTTATTAAGTAAATGTATTAGACATTATTTAATATGAATTGTGTTTAATGTTTGTAATTAGTAATTTAAATGCTAAGATCTTCAAAGATATATTATATATCAAGATTAAATGATTAATGTTGACATTTTCCTGGGCATTTTCCTCTGCATATTTATTTTTAATGGAATAAATAAGATGAATTATTATTGTACGGAAGGAAACATGTGTCTTCACATCTTCAGTCAGTTTATAATGAATTATTATTGCCAGAGTTGTTCGATTTGTTCACACATGTCCATGTGGGTGTGTGTGTAAGAATATTATATAAATATAAGGGAGACGTCAGAAAAACTTTTTCTAATTGAAATATTTTGATAAATTTTATATTAAATTATTAAATTAAAGAAAAAATTTAAAATAATTTAATATTCTCTTAAATAGATGCCAGGCTAATGTATATATTTGTATATGTTGGAAGTTAATTAAATTGTTAGAAATTCTCTTTTTGCATTAAAATGTATGTTTTCTATATGAATACATTTACAATTATTCAAGTTATTAGCAAAAATATATTTTAGTTATTTATATATAAGAATTCTTAGAAAAATTTGCACATAAACAGCAGCTGCTAGTTAATTAGCTTCATATAGAGAAAATATACTCATAAAGGATAATATCAATAAAACGTCTTTAGGTCATTTATACATATATGAAAAAAAAAATGTTATTTTAAAGTTACCCAGTTTTCTCTGCTTTAAAAAATCTTACATTTCTAATTTATTGCCCTCAGCTGTAAACTTATAATATACACGTATATATATTTTAGAATTTCTCCTGCTTATTTTGTGTGTTTTAAATAATATATGAACTGTGTAGGTAAATGTTTATATGCAAAAATAATTTCACAAAAAGTATATTAAGAAAATTGCAAAAGGATTTTCAAAGTACTTTTTTTGTTCAAGGTATTTACTCTAAAGAAATTTTTAATGCACAAAATGAAAGAAAAAAAACAAGGTTTCATTTAAAATATTAATATAAATTATTAATGCTTTAATATAAGTATGTGCAAGTGTACAGGGTGTACCGAAATTTGACTAAGCTACAGAATAGACTATACAGTAGATTATATACTAGATTATAGACTAGACTATAGACTAGACTATAGACCAGACTTTAGACTAGACTATAGACTAGATTATAGACTAGAATATAGACTAGACTAGACTACAGAATAGACTACAGACTAGACTATAGACTAGACAGTAGACCAGACTATAGACTAGACTATAGAACAGACTATAGACTAGATTATAGACTGGACTAGACTACTCTAGAGACTAAACTAGACTAGATATAGACTAAATATAGACTAGACTATAGACTAGACTATAGACTACACTATAGACTAGACTATAGACTAGACTATAGACTAGACTATAGACTAGACTATAGCCTAGACTATAGACTAGACTATAGACTAGACTATAGACTAGACTATAGACTAGACTATAGCCTAGACTATAGACTAGACTATAGACTAGACTATAGACTAGACTATAGACTAGACTATAGACTAGACTATAGACTAGACTATAGACTAGACTATAGACTAGACTATACACTAGACTATAGACTAGACTATAGCCTAGGCTATAGACTAGACTATAGACTAGACTATAGACTAGACTATAGACTAGACTATAGACTAGACAATAGACTAAACGAAAGACTAGACTATAGACTAGACTATAGACCCGATTATAGATTAGACTATAGACTGGACTATAGACTAGACTATAGACTAGACTATAGACTTGAATATAGACTATATTATAGAGTATATTATACCACTAGACTATAGACAATACTATAGACTAGACTATAGACTAGACTATAGACTAGACTATAGACTAGACTATAGACTAGACTATAGACTAGACTATAGACTAGACTATAGACTAGACTATAGACTAGACTATAGACTAGACTATAGACTAGACTATAGACTAGACTATAGACTAGACTATAGACTAGACTATAGACTAGACTATAGACTAGACTATAGACAGACTATAGACTAGACTATAGACTAGACTCTAGACTAGACTATAGACTAGACTATAGACTAGACTATAGACTAGACTATAGACTAGACTATAGACTAGACTATAGACTAGACTATAGACTAGACTATAGACTAGACTATAGACTAGACTATAGACTAGACTATAGACTAGACTATAGACTAGACTATAGACTAGACTATAGACTAGACTATAGACTAGACTATAGACTAGACTATACTAGACTATAGACTAGACTATAGACTAGACTATAGACTAGACTATAGACTAGACTATAGACTAGACTATAGACTAGACTATAGACTAGACTATAGACTAGACTATAGACTAGACTATAGACTAGACTATAGACTAGACATAGACTAGACTATAGACTAGACTATAGACTAGACTATAGACTAGACTACTAGACTATACTACTATAGACTAGACTATAGACTAGACTATAGACTAGACTATAGACTAGACTAAAGACTAGACTAAGACTATATAGACTAGACTATAGGCCAGATTATGATTAGACTATAGACTAGACTATAGACTAGACTATAGACTTGAATATAGACTATATTATAGAGTATCACTAGACTATAGACAATACTATAGACTAGACTATAGACTAGACTATAGACTAGACTATAGACTAGACTATAGACTAGACTATAGACTAGACTATAGACTAGACTATAGACTAGACTATAGACTAGACTATAGACTAGACTATAGACTAGACTATAGACTAGACTATAGACTAGACTATAGACTAGACTATAGACTAGACTATAGACTAGACTATAGACTAGACTATAGACTAGACTATAGACTAGACTATAGACTAGACTATAGACTAGACTATAGACTAGACTATAGACTAGACTATAGACTAGACTATAGACTAGACTATAGACTAGACTATAGACTAGACTATAGACTAGACTATAGACTAGACTATAGACTAGACTATAGACTAGACTATAGACTAGACTATAGACTAGACTATAGACTAGACTATAGACTAGAGTATAGACTAGACTATAGACTAGACTATAGACTAGACTATAGGCTAGACTATAGACTAGACCATAGGCTAGACTATAGACTAGATTATACACTAGACTATAGACTAGACTATAGACTACATAATAGATTAGATAATAAGCTCTAAGCTATAGACTATGCTTTGGACTTGACTATAGTCTATAAGTTAGACTTTTGACTAGACTATAAACTATAGACTGGATTATATTATAGACTAGGCTATAGAAATGACCATAGATTACACTATAGACCACATTTTAAACTAGACTGTAGATTATACTAGATAATAGATCAGGATATAGACTAGGCTGCAGATCAGACAATAGACTAGACTATAAATCAAACTATAGACTGCACTATCGACAAATCAATAGACTAAGCTATACACCAAACCGTAGATTACTGTATAGTCTGATCTATGCATAGTCTATAGATCAGACTGTAGACTAGACTATTGATCATACTATAGACAAGGCGATAGATCAGACTATAGACAAGGCTGTAGATCAGATTATAGACTAGGCTATAGATCAGACTACATACTATGTAGACTAGGCTATAGACCAAACTGTAGACTAGGCTATAGGTCAGATTATAGACTAGGCTGTAAATCAGACTATAGACTACACTATCGACTAATCAATAGACTAGGCTATAGATCAGACTATAGACTAGGCTATAGATCAGACTATGGAGTAGGTTATAGATCAGACTATAGACTAGGCTATAGATCAGACTATAGACTAGGCTATAGACCAGACTATAGACTAGGCTTTAGATCAGACTATAGTCTAGGCTATAGATCAGACTATAGACTAGGCTATAGATCAGACTATAGACTAGGCTATAGATCAGACTATAGACTAGGCTATAGATCAGACTATAGACTAGGCTATAGATCAGACTATAGACTACACTATCGACTAGACAATAGGTTAGAGATGTCTGTAGACTAGTCTATAGACTATACATGACTATGACAGTAGACAAGACTATGGACTAGACTACTATATTAGATTACAGACTAGACTGTAAACGCGACAAGACTATAGACCAGACTATACACTTTATATATTAGATTACATACTAGACTGTAGACATGACTATGACAGTAGACTAGACTATGGACTATAGACCTGACTATGAACTCTATATACTAGGCTTTAGACTAGACTGTAGACGAGAAGAGAGAAGACAACCGTACAAAAATTAGACCTAGACAACAGTATAGTTTTAGATCTAGATTTATGAGTTATCTTAAAAAAATTTTAAATAACATTTATAAAACTATTTGGATACAAGGCATGGAAGAATATTTTATATGGATTTTGTTAAATTTTCAACTTAATCGGGATGATTTATTATTCCAGATAAATTTCTACCAAAGTAAAGAAATTCCATAAAGCTGCAGTTCATCTACATTTAATGTTAGAACAAATTTCACTTTTCAATAAAAACTTTCACTTTACACGGAAATACAAACTTTTTTTTGGGTTTAAACAAATTAAATCATACTTTTTGCATTAAACATAAATACTCCTTCATATTTATGTGATTTTCTTGTAGAAAATTAACATGATAAATGATTTTTTCGGCATTTGTGTAGAAAAAAAAAACCCATTTGAGCTTCTTTTGTCATGACTTTTCCTTTTCGCCTCCTTTTTGTCTAATACATAACAAAACATAATCAAAGGAAAGAAAAATATCGCCATAAGAGGATTAAAATGTTTCTTTAGGTGATTTGTAATGGTGTAGGTATTTATATGAAAAACTGTGTATTTGTACAAATAAATTTGAACAAGTGACAAACTTATTAAATATTTAATAAATTATATTACCAGGAAGAGATAATAAAAAATTAAAACTCATATGTAAATAGACATACAAACATACATATGTACATATGTGAGTGTATATAAAAAAACCTGGCAGATCTGGTGAATCAAAAAGGGTTAAAATAATTTAATTAAAAACTAAAGCAAAAGAGGTAATTCGGGGGTCTTAAGTCTAGTACTTTATTGTTTTACTGCTGATTTAATTGATCCTTGTAAAAAACATAGAAGTAGTTATTTCATTAGTCCTAAGTAATCAATAGAAACCACTCTCGTCTTAACACAATTTTGTCTCAACTTCTCTTCACCAAAAGCTTTGCCGGGAATTATATATGAATCTCTGTGTAAGTCCAAGTAACAAAAGCAGGTGGTCGTTTATTCGTTCGTTCGTTCGGTCGGTGGTTGTTTGCAAATTAGAGGTGTTGGCTGGTTAAAAGTTTTAACCTAAAATTGACTTATGTATGCATTTATAAACATAGATATACAATTTTTAAATACATACTATTTGCAAGAAGCTATATTAAAAATAGCTTTAAGCTGTCAAATAGATAAACGAGCTGTCGCCTCTTAGACGAATCAAGTTATTTATACTTTGGTTTATGATGTTAAATTAACTTTTGTTTTTATTTTTGCCAAACCAAACCAAACGACCATTTCCATTAAAAGCCTTCAAATAAACAGATACTGTAAGTCCATTCGTCCATCCATCCAACCGTCCGTCTGTCTGTCTGTCCGTCCTTACAGTTGTCTGCTGAACGTGTGATATAAACAACAACCTTAGCATTAGTATTGTATTAGAAAATCCTGTTAAAATGACAAATATTGTATATGAATCAATAATGTTGCATGCTGCAGCAATTGCTTTGTCTGTCCAACAATATAGTCTTATTAGTTTGTAGCAATGTTTTTTTGTTTTTAATGTAGGAGCCAATAACAGAGACATTTTGTTGTTGTTGTTGTTGTCTTTCGTACAATATTATGACTTGACATATAAAAGGCTCAATTTACAATCCGTTATCGGTTGCAATGTTTGCAGGCAGGAGCTGTCTAAATAATAATAATAATAATAACAGATGAGGGCTGAAAAATATGAAAACTACAAAAGAGTTTGCCAAAACAAGAGCAACTTTTTTTGAGAAAATATGTTCAAATTGCAGCAATTTTTCCCAAAAAAATGTGGTTAAAATCTGAGCAACTTTTCTATAGAAAACATTTACAGAATCTGAGCAACTTTACTATAGAACAAAGTGTCAGAAACAGAACAACTTTTCTAAAGAAAAGAGTGTCAGAATCTAAGCAACTTTTCCATAGAAAAGAGTATCAAAACCTGAACAACTTTTCTATAAAAAACATTATCAGAATTTGAGCAACATTTCTATAGAAAACAGTACCAGAATCTAAGCAACTTTTCTATAGAAAAAGAGTGTGAGAATCTCAGCAACTTCTCTACAGAAAAGAGTTTCAGAATCTGAACAAATTTTCTATAGCAAAGAGTGTCAGAATCTGAGCAACTTTTCAATAGAATACATTATCAGAATCCGAGCAACTTTTTCATAATAAATATTGCAAAAATCTTAGCAAGTTTCAGAACCAGTTCAGCTTTTCTATAGAAAATAGTACCAGAATCTAGACAACTTCCCTATAAATAGATTATCAACATCTGAGCAACAGATATTGCCACAATCTGAGTAACTTTTCTATAGCAAAGAGTGTCAAAATCTGAACAACTTTTTTATAGAAAAGAGTGTCAATATCTAAGCAACTTTTCTATATAAAAAAGAGTATCAGAATCTGAGCAACTTTTCAATAGAAAAGAGTGTGAGAATCTCAGCAATTTCTCTATAGAAAAGAGCTTCAGAATTTGAACAACTTTTCTATAGAGAAGAGTGTCAGAATCTGAGCAACTTTTCTATAGACAAGAGTATCAGAATCTGAGCAACTTTTCTACAGAGAAGAGTGTCAGAATCTGAGCAACTTCTCTATAGAAAAGAGTGTCAAAATCTGAGCAACTTTTCTATAGAAACGAGTGTCAGAATCTGAGCAACTTTTCTGTAGAAAACAGTATCAGAAGCTGAGCATCTTTCCTATAGAAAATAGTACCAGAATCTAAACAATTTCTTATAGACAATATTGACAATATCTGAGCAACTTTCAGAATCTGAGCAACTTTTCTATAGAAGAATGTGTCTGAATCTGAGCAAATTCTGAGAGTGTCAGAATCTGAGCAACTTTTATATAGAAATTATTGCCACAATCTGAGCAACTTTTGTCAAAATCTAAGCAAATATCTTTCTTAATGTGACCAAAGCCACAGAAAGTTTTCATCAAAAAAAATATTCAAATTCAAAACAAGAAGCGTTTGCCCAAAGGAATTTTCCTGGCAACTTTATAAATTCATTCATGTGAATCTACAACAAAACTTAGAAAGAATATACTCTTACATACAAAACACCTGTTTTATAACAAAGTTATAAACCATTTGTTAGTGTGAGCAAACTAAAGAAATCATATAAAAGCGTCAAAACCGCTCTAGGTTATTAAAAAAAAGCACAAAAAACTACAAGTACCACAATGTATATTTCAAAATGAAAATCTGAGGGAGTATATTGCATGGCATGCTTCATGCAACCAATAATATCTGTATAATACTGAAACAAAAAAAAATTTATATATATTGAAACGTGCCAGTGTTTAAGAAAGTAAAAGTGTCAAGGAAGTTATGACATGCATGCTAATGCGTCAACATGAAATCTACTTTCAAAATGAAATGTAACAATAATTGACAAAAAAATGATAAAACTCACTAACAGCTTATGAAATTTTATAAATTGAATTTTCTGGAACTGTTTTTATTCAATCTCTCTTTTTTTATTTATGTATTTTTAGGATGAAACTGACAATATTTATGCACGCTCTTATGTACCTGGCACAGTGACACGCAAAAAAGAGGAAGAATTGGGTTCACCAGCGGCCATTTTAGAATCGAGAAGACAGTATGCTTTGCAACAAAGACAAAATAAAGGTAAATATTTAGGTGTTCATTTTTGAATTATGTTTAAATCTAGGAATAAACTTTTTGACAGCTTGTTTATAGAAAAGCTTGTCAGTTAATGAGCAACTTTTCCATAGATAAGCTTGTCAATTCCTGAGCAACTTTTCTATACAAGCTAGAAAAGCTTGTCAGTTACTGAGCAACTTTTCTATAGAAAAGCTTTTTAGTTCCTGAGCAACTTTTCTATATAAAAGCTTTTTAGTTCCTGAGCAACTTTTCTATATAAAATATTGTCAGCTCTTGAGCAACTTTTCTATAGAAAAGCTTATCAGTTCCTGAGCAACTTTTCTATAGAAAAGCTTGTCAGTTTCTGAGCAACTTTTCTATAGAAAAGCTTGTCAGTTTCTGAGCAACTTTTCTATAGAAAAGCTTGTCAGTTTCTGAGCAACTTTTCTATAGAAAAGCTTGTCAGTTCCTGAACAACTTTTCTATTGAAAAGCTTGTCAGTACCTGAGCAACTTTTCTATAGAAAAGCTTGTCAGTTCCTGAGCAACTTTTCTATAGAAAAGCTTGTCAGTTTCTGAGCAACTTTTCTATAGAAAAGCTTGTCAGTTCCTGAGCAACTTTTCTATAGAAAAGCTTGTCAGTTCCTGAGCAACTTTTCTATTGAAAAGCTTGTCAGTACCTGAGCAACTTTTCTTTAGAAAAGCTCATCAGTTCCTGAGCAACTTTTCTATAGAAAAGCTTATCAGTTCCTGAGCAACTTTTCTATAGAAAAGCTTATCAGTTCCTGAGCAACTTTTCTATAGAAAAGCTTGTCAGTTTCTGAGCAACTTTTCTATAGAAAAGTTTGACAATTCCTGAGTAACTTGTTCCTGAGTATCATTTCATTAGAAAAACTTGTTAGTTCCTGAGCAACTTTTCCATAAAAAAGCTTTTCTGTTCATGAAGAACTTTTCCCCAGAAAAAATGTTAAGAAATAGAACAACTTTTTCTAGAAAAGATGGACAGAATATTTCAATAGCAATAATTGCCTAATGACTTTATTTACTTAATTTGCAAATTTATATCACTTCACAACTTCCTAAACTTTAACTTTTAATGTTGCTGTTACCTTTACTATTGAAATGCTTTTAAAAATTGTTTTGTTTTTACCATTAATTGAGCTAGATTTGTTTGTTTGTTTGTTATCGTTAAAATGACTGGCTCCTTGTTTTGTTTTTTTCCTCTCGAATAAATGCAAAATAAAATAAATCTCCACAATCTAAATACCGTTTAAATTCCAACGTTAAATGTACCATTTGCTGTTGACTGTTATTTGATCCTACCAGAAAAAGGTTGTAGTCATTTTGTTGTTTTTTTCTTTTTGTTTTTGCCATGTTCTTTTTTTCTCTCTTCTACATTCTCGTTCCGTTCTTTTGTCGTTACTGTTGGCAATTGTCGAAGTGCTAAATTGTTTTCTGGGTGTTTTGGCTTGAAAAGGAAAAATAAACACTATGATAACACACATATAAACATACATACATATATAAATATGTATATGTATATAGTAATAGGATCGAAAAGTTTCTAGGTTTGAAAAGATTGTCAGTATCAAATCATTCAACTTCTAAGGAAAAGCTTCTTAGAATCTAAGCAATATTTGTCACGAAAAATTGTATTTCTAGACTATAGACTAGACTATAGACTAGACTATAGACTAGACTATAGACTAGACTATAGACTAATTTATAAACTAGACTATAGACTAGAGTATAGACTAGAGTATAGACTAGAGTATAGACTAGACTATAGACTAGAGTATAGAATAGACTATAGACTAGACTACTATAGACTAGACTATAGACTAGACTATAGACTAGACTATAGACTAGACTATAGACTAGACTATAGACTAGACTATAGACTAGACTATAGACTAGACTATAGACTAGACTATAGACTAGACTATAGACTAGACTATAGACTAGACTATAGACTAGACTATAGACTAGACTATAGACTAGACTATAGACTAGACTACTATAGACTAGACTATAGACTAGACTATAGACTAGACTATAGACTAGACTATAGATTATACTATAGACTAGACTGTAGACTAGACTATAGACTAGACTATAGACTAGACTATAGACTAGACTATAGACTAGACTATAGACTAGACTATAGACTAGACTATAGACTAGACTATAGACTAGACTATAGACTAGACTATAGACTAGACTATAGACTAGACTATAGACTAGACTATAGACTAGACTATAGACTAGACTATAGACTAGACTATAGACTAGACTATAGAACTAGACTATAGACTAGACTATAGACTAGACTATAGCTAGACTATAGACTAGACTATAGACTAGACTATAGACTAGACTATAGACTAGACTATAGACTAGACTTAGACAGACTATAGACTAGACTATAGACTAGACTATAGACTAGACTATAGACTAGACTATAGACTAGACTATAGACTAGACTATAGACCTAGACTATAGACTAGACTAATAGACTAGACTATAGACTAGACTATAGACTAGACTATAGACTAGACTATAGACTAGACTATAGACTAGACTATGACTAGACTATAGACTAGACTATAGACTAGACTATAGACTAGACTATAGACTAGACTATAGACTAGACTATAGGACTAGACTATAGACTAGACTATAGACTAGACTATAGACTAGACTATAGACTAGACTATAGACCTAGACTAAATAGACTAGACTATAGACTAGACTATCTATAGTCTAGACTAGACTATAAATATTTCAGATTCCGATCAATTTTGTATAGAAAAGCTTGTTAATTCTGAGAATCTCTTCTATAAAAAGCTTGTCAGTTCTAGAGCAACTTTGCTATAGAAAAGCTTGTCAGTTGTTGATCAAATTTTCTGTAGAAAAGCTTATCAATTCTCAAGCAAATTTTCTCTTGAAAAGCTTTTGAATTCATGAGCAACTCTTCTATGAAAAAGTTCTCAGTTCCTAAGAAACTTTTCTTTACAAAACCTTATCAGTTAATGTGCAACATTTCTCTCGAAAAGCTTGTCTCTTCCTGAGCAACTTTTCTCTAGAAAACTTGTCAGTTCCTGAGCAACTTTCTATAGATAAGCTAGTCAGTTCCTGAGCAAATTTTCAATAGAAACTTCTATTAGTTCCCGAGCAACATTTCCGAGCTTGTTGGACGCTGAGTAACATTTCTCTAGATAAGCTTGTCAGTTCTTGAGCAAGCTTTATGTAAAAAGGTTTGTCAACTCCTGAACAACTTTTCTATGGAAAAGCTTTTTCATTTCCTAAACAACTTTTCTAAGCTTTTGCAGTTCCTTAGCAACTTTTCTTTAGAATACTTATCAATCCTAAGGAACTTTTCGATATTTACGAATCCTAGGTGTCCATCATTAAAAGTCATAAAACTTTTCAAACCCGGTCTGATGTAGGTTGTATTCACAAATATAGTTAACACTATATACGACGACTACATGACGACAACATGCTGGCATGTTTTCGACATACGTACATTTTAAGAACTAATTTTTTTTGTCAGTTTATTTTTGTAAAGAGTGGAGGTAGTAAGTTGTTGTTGTATATATACGACACAAATCGTAAATATTGCATAAGTGAAGACAAAAAAAAAAAAACAACTACAAAAACAAATGTTGCAACTATCAATAAACTAAAAGTAGTCAAAAGTAAATATGTACACAAACACAGTCTAAACAACAGTAGGTGGACATTAAGAGTAAAACATAGTCCTACAGAAGGATGTTCAGTTGAAAACACCTACACACCCAGGGGGCAATATATTCTATGTCAGTTAGGTGTTTTTTTTTTCGTTTTTGAGTAAGAAGAGTGGATATTGTGTAACACCTTTGTTGGATTATGTCCTTCATATTGATGCTGTTCTTTTTTTTTTTTGTCATCCATTACTGTTTCTTCTTTACTAACCAAAATCCTCTTGAGTGCAATGTATTTTTTTTAACGTTATTTATTTTTTGCTGCCATTTTTCATCATCATCTTTTGTTTGTTTGCAGCTTTGGCCAGTGCACATCATCGTCGTATTGTTACAGAGGGTTCTTGCCGTTTGCCACAGCCACGAGTGGAACGTATACGCAGAGACTCTTGGAAGATTTATACCCCCCATTGTACGATTCTTCACCGTTGTGCTGACGATGCCGGCTGTTGTCCCAGTGAACGTCAGACCTGTGCTCCAAAACGCACCAAAAATGTGGATTTATACTTTTTTGTAAGTACAACAATAATTTCATTATTATTTCATTTTGGTACTTTTATTAAGCAAATTTAACTTTTTTACTCTTTGCTGTTTAATTTTGTTGTTGCTTGTTAATTTTTTTTCCATTTGCCACAAACGTTGTAGTTGGTCTTACCTTAACGTCGTACTTTTTTGGCTTAAAGTTTGTTAACAAAAAATACATTGTTTGGTTTTTCATTTTTGTTTTTCTTTTTGTATATTTTTACCTTCCAAATGACTTGTAATGAGGTCATGTGTTCTCTCAACTGTATTTGTAGTTTTTCTGCAATTGTTGCAGGAGTCTTTGAGCCATTCAGTTCAATTCAATTGAGTTGTTTTACAGTTTTAGATACTTGTACTTGAGTTGTATTGTAAGTGCACATTTGATTACATTTAAATTTATTTTGGGGGTTTCCTTTTACACTGATTGTTACAAATTAAAGGTTTTTTTTCCCCTACTTTCTCCTTGATTTGTTGTTTTTCTTACATTTCTTGACTTGTCAGTTTGGTTTGTTAAGCAACAAGGCAAATGGACTCTTGAGATAAACAAAAAAAAAAACAAAAATCTATCAATTTGTAGTTTGTCGATAGTTTGTAATGGTTTGTGCGTGTGTGTGTGTTTATGTTTGTATTGAAAAAGTTAATTTCAGTTTAGGAAATAAGTTTTGTTTGCAATTAGTACCAAAGTTCTGGGGGGTTTTGTTGTTATTTAAGTAAACACTTAATAATTTGTTGGACAAAATAAGAAAAGTTTACGTAATCGTTTGTTATGAAGTTGTGTATTTTAATATTTTCAATTATTTAATAAAGTTTTGGTGTTTTTGCTGATTGAGGGATTAGAAAGGGATATTTAAGTGTTAGTTCAGGTGTTGGCGGTTTATGAAGAATATAATTCCGGCTATAGTCTAGACTATTGTTTAGGCTATAGTTCAGATTATATAAATAAAGACTATTGTTGAGTCCATATTATAGTTGAGTGCAGTCTATAGTAGAGACTATAGTCCAGACTGTAGTTGAGACTATAGTCCTGACTGCAGTTGAGACTATACTTTAGACTGTAGTTGAAACTATAGTCCATACTGTAGTTGATACCATACTTCAGACTGTAGTTCAAACTATAGTCCAGACTGTAGTTCATACCATATTTCAGACTGTAGTTGAAACTATAGTACCGACACTATATTCCAGACTATAGGTCAGACTATAGTCTAGACCAGCGGTTCCCACCATTTTTTACTTCGCGGACCCCTTGAGGAATTTTTTTAATTTCACGGACCCCCATACATATTTTGATATCTTATTGTTATAAATAACACTGTGATACAAAAGTGAAGAAAAATAAAATGCAGGCGTTCTCATATACCAATTCTATTTCGTTATAGTCCATAGAGTACGAATATATTTTTAGTTTTCCCCTATCACTTCGTTAACTTACTTTTTAAGAGCAAAAGATGCGAAAAAGAGCCATTTTTGAAGTTTTAAATTTGAAAAATCATAAGTTTAGTAGTTTTCATCCGATTTTCAAATCCGATTTTTTTTTAATGATACAAGTGTCTTTTAATCCAAAAAAAGAAATCCAAAATTTATGGTCAAATGTCTGAGTTACGGTCGTTTAAGTAAAAAAACTCACACTTTTTTAAAAAATTTTCATTTTTATCATGCTCTACTTTGACCATGAGGCAGTGAGTTCATCTTTTATTACTTTCCTGAAGAATCACATAAAGGAAGGTTTCTAAAACTTGTTATTTCATAAAAATCTATGAAAAACTGGATAATTTATGCCAATTTTTCTAATAGCATGTTTCTCGAATTTTTGGTTTTCTCCATACAAATTAATTTTTGTATAAAAATGTTTATAAACATTTTTTAAACTTGTTACAAAGAAAACCAGAAACATGAACGTTTTTGTATGGAAGAAATATGCTATATTTTTATAAAACTTAGCACAACTCATAACCTTTTTCATCGATTATCATAAATTGACCATCATTGGAAACCCAACTTAATGTGGCTTTTTTCAAATGTAATAAAAGCTAAAGTTATTGCTTCATGGCCAACGTAGAGCAGTATGAAAATTAAAAATTGTGAAAAAAGTGTGAGTTTTTTTACTTAAATGGCCGTAACCAAGACATTAATCATAAATTTTGGATTTATTTTTTTGGGTTGAAAGACAACACTTGTATCTTTAAAACAAAATATCCAATTTGAAAATCGGTTGCAAACTACCAGACATATATTTTTTTAAAGTTAAAACTTCAAAAATAGCTCTTTTTCACAACTTTTGCTCTTAAAAAGGAACTAAACGAAGTGATCGGGAAAAATTAAAAATAAATTCCTACTCTATGGACTATAACGAAATGGAATTGGTATATGAGAACCCCTGCATTTTTTTGCTGTATCACTGTGTAATTGTTCGTCCGAAAATTGTCTTAGTCCTGGTCCATAAACCCTATAAAATATTCCCGTACATTGAGAACATTTAGTATTTCGGAGATGTTTTCAATTTCATGGTTTTAAATATAGAATGACTTCTAACATGATGTTTAATTTTATGATCGTGAGAGCTTTCATGTTCATTTCTCGTCAAGGTAGAGAAAAGGTTTCTTTAACAAGTATTGTCGACATGTGCTTAAAGAGTCATGTTTCTAAATTTTTTTGCGATTGCATAGGAGTGAGCTGAGTATGTAAGCTAAGTTTTCGGGAAAATATGTGAAAGTTAGACTTCTTCGATGTTGTTGCGGAATGCGTTACCCACATAAAATATGACTTGAACTCTTTGCGAATGTACTGTGAATTTGGATCTTAAATTTGAATTTTAAAATACCTACGAATTATTTTACTGCGTGGTTTTGACTATTTACGCAAAACGCTATGAATTTTCTGATGTTGATTTAATAATATTGGACAACAAAATGAAGTTAAAATCTGTGTATCACGTTGGAATGGAATATTTATATTTAAAATTAACTAGATTAACACTTTTGCTTACAATTTAAAAAAATATTATGAAATGTGACCTAACTTCATATTCCGGGATACTAGTATCAGTATTTAATTCTAAGGCAAATCATTATCCGTCTGCTATAAAAACATTTATATTTATAAAAATTACAAATCACGTAATACTTTACTTTATAAAAGTGAAACAATAAATTTGTAGCGCCTAGCTTCATCCTGATAAACGACCGAAACAATAAAATTCAAAGAGTCACCAACAAATCTGGGATTATTGAATAAAAATTGTGTATTTTAGTATTTATGAAAAATTTGGAGATATTTTTAATATTTTGTAACATATAGAGAATATTTTTTATTCATGATTTTTTTCGTTCGTCTTCGCGGACCCCCTAGGATTTTGCTACGGACCACTAGGGGTCCGCGGACCCCCTTTTGGGAACCGTTGGTCTAGACTGTAAGATAGTTTATAGACTATAGTCCAGACGATAGTTGAGAAGATAGTTGAGACGATAGTTGAGACGATAGTTGAGACGATAGTTGAGACTATTGTTGAAACTATAATTGATAATATTGTCCAGACTATGGTTAAGGCTATAGTCCCAACTATAGTTGAGATAATTGTCCACACTATAATCCAGACTATAGCTGATACTATAGTTTATATACTATAGACTATGGCTGAGACTCTTGTCCAGACTATAGTCTATATAATATAGACTATAACTGAGACTATAGTCCAGACTATAGTTGAGACTATAGTACAGACTATAGTTGACACTATAGATAGTAGTTGTCACTGTTGTCCAGACTATAGCTGAGACTATAATCCAAACTATAGTTGAGACTTAGTTGAGACTATAGTCCAGACTATAGTTGAGACTATAATCCAAACTATAGTTGAGACTATAGTCCAGACTATAGTTGAGCCTATAGTCCAGACTATAGTTGAAACTATAGTCCAGACTATAGTCCAGACTATAGTTGAGACTATAGTCCAGACTATAGTTGAGACTATAATCCAAACTATAGTTGAGACTATAGTCCAGACTATAGTTGAGCCTATAGTCCAGACTATAGTTGAGACTATGGTCCAGACTATAGTTGAGACTATAGTCCAGAATATAGTTGAGACTATAGGTGAGACTATAGTTGAGACTATAGGCCAGACTAAATTTGAGACTATAGTCCAAACTATAGTCCGGACTATAGTTGAGACTATAATCCAAACTATAGTTGAGACTATGGTCCAGACTATAGTTGAGACTATAGTCCAGACTGTAGTTGAGACTATAATTGAGACTATAGTTGAGACTATAGACTATAGTAGTCACTGTTGTCCAGACTATAGCTGAGACTATAGTCCAGACTATAGTCCAGACTATAGTTGAGACTATAGTTCAGACTATAGTTGAGACTATAGTTGAGACTATAGTTGAGACTATAGTCCAGACTATAGTTGGGACTATAATCCAGACTATAGTTGGGACTATAATCCAGACTATAGTTGACACTATAGTCCAGACTACAGTTCAGACTATAGTCCAGATTATAGTTGAGACTATAGTTGTGACTATAGTCCAGACTGTAGTTGAGACTATAGTTGAGACTATATTCCAGACTATAGTTGAGACTATATTCCAGACTATAGTTGAGACTATAGTCCAGACTATAGTTGAAACTATAGTCCAGACTACATTTGAGACTATAGTCCAGAGTATAGTTGGGACTATAATCCAGACTATAGTTGACACTTTAGTCCAGACTATAGTTGCGGCTATAGTCAAGACTATAGTCCAGAATACAGTTGAGACTATAGTTAAGACTAAATCCAGACTATAGTTGAGGCTATAATCCGGAATACACATAGTTGACATTATAGTCCAGACTATAGTTGCGACTATAGTCACGAATATTTGAGACTATAGTTGAGACTACAGTTTATATTATAGTTGAGACTATAGTCCAGACTGTGATTTGTGTTCATTTTTTTTTTTAATTATTTTGAGAAATTCCTTCCCAAAACATCAAAAAAAAAAAAATAATAATAATATTTATTTAAAATCTCACTCCATGTAAATTGACACCAGTAAATATCTTTCTTGTATCTAAAATTAAACTTAAAATGAATGAATACGAAAAATCTGTGCTTTTTTTTGCTGTGAAATAAAAAAACGTTTAAATTCAGCATTGTTAAACTCAAAAACACAATCGCACTTAATGTCAATATCATTGTAATTCGATTACATTGAATGGGATGCATTTGGTTGTTTCGTTATAGACGTACAATTTCAACTTGTAAGCAGAAAAATAAAAAAAAAGTTAAAAACTGAATTGTGAAACAAATTGACGCTACGAATGGCAAAAAGGATTCGTTGATTTTTTGTCATTTTTATTGCGTTTTTTTTTTTGTGTTTTGCTGTGAATGAATGAATGAATGACTGAATGTCATGGATTGCATTTCTAGTGGGAAGAAGCGGTTTTTAAAACATACAACAATAAAATGTGTTCGTTTGTGGAAAAAAACTGAAAAATTGTAAAACACGTACAACTGGGTGCAAGTGCATAAAAGAGAAACAAGTGCAAAATTATGCACAGTTGACAGATACTAAGATTAGATGGGTTCGTAACTTTCAAGGGAATAAAACTTGACTTTGTTAGAAACGATTTCTTGTAGAAGTTTTAAACGAGGAATATAATGGAACTCAAAAAACTATTCCCAATTTATAAGGATATTTTCCTTGATTTTGGTACCTACCTAATCTATTGACTATATATCATGTGTGCATCAAGTCTTTGTCGTATCAATATAAAATTGAGAAATCATTTGCACTTATACTTTTTAGATTTATTTCTACTCCCACTCCAAACACACACACATATAAATATACATACTTACATTGTAAGTATAATACCAAGTGCATTTGTAAGTGACTTCTTCCATTTGGGTTTCGTTAGCTCCTCATTTCATTTTCAATGCTTTCGATGTCAATGGATTTGTTGTGTACTCAAAAATAAAATCCTGACAAATGTCTAGATGCTTGAAGTGTTAAACCGAATAAACCGATTCGCTGGATAAATAGACTTTGTTACTATGAACTTTAATAAAAAAGTAGAAAAAAAAAAATAAAAATAAATATTAAATTTTGTATGTGTTAATTATTGAAAACATTTCATGTGTTAGTTTATTGGTGAACAGTGGGTCGAAAAGAATCATTAATTTTTTGTAACGAAATATGAGTTCAATGCTAATGAAGAAATTTTTTTAAAAAGTTAGTTTCAAATGGAACATACATATATAACTAGGAGAGTACCGAAAAGGCCCGTTGGAGGCCTAGGTGTAATACTTCGAATTAGACATCCTCCTTTCAAATTGACTGACTGACCAACTAACCAACCACTCAACCAACGAACCAACAAACAAACAAACAACGGACGAAGGAACGAACGAAGTAACGAACGAACGAACTAACTAACTAACTAACTAACTAACTAACTAACTAACTAACTAACTAACTAACTAACTAACTAACTACTAACTAACTAACTAACTAACTAACTAACTAACTAACTAACTAACTAACTAACTAACTAACTAACTAACTAACTAACTAACTAACTAACTAACTAACTACTAACTAACTAACTAACTAACTAACTAACTAACTAACTAACTAACTAACTAACTAACTAACTAACTAACTAACTAACTAACTAACTAACTAACTAACTAACTAACTAACTAACTAACTAACTAACTAACTAACTAACTAACTAACTAACTAACTAACTAACTAACTAACTACTAACTAACTAACTAACTAACTAACTAACTACTAACTAACTAACTACTACTAACTAACTAACTAACTACTAACTAACTAACTAACTAACTAACTAACTAACTAACTAACTAACTAACTA
This sequence comes from Lucilia sericata, assembly GCF_015586225.1. Taxonomy (NCBI): domain Eukaryota; kingdom Metazoa; phylum Arthropoda; class Insecta; order Diptera; family Calliphoridae; genus Lucilia; species Lucilia sericata. The sequence goes on along the minus strand of NW_023995065.1, from coordinate 121,333 downwards.
ACTAACTAACTACTAACTAACTAACTAACTAACTAACTAACTAACTAACTAACTAACTAACTAACTAACTAACTAACTAACTAACTAACTAACTAACTAACTAACTAACTAACTAACTAACTAACTAACTAACTAACTAACTAACTAACTAACTAACTAACTAACTAACTAACTAACTAACTACCTAACTAACTAACTAACTAACTAACTAACTAACTAACTAACTAACTAACTAACTAACTAACTAACTAACTAACTAACTACTAACTAACTAACTAACTAACTAACTAACTAACTAACTAACTAACTAACTAACTAACTAACTAACTAACTAACTAACTAACTAAACTAACTAACTAACTAACTAACTAACTAACTAACTAACTAACTAACTAACTAACTAACTAACTAACTACCTAACTAACTAACTAACTAACTAACTAACTAACTAACTAACTAACTAACTAACTACTAACTAACTAACTAACTAACTAACGACTAACTAACTAACTAACTAACTACTAACTAACTAACTAACTAACTAACTAACTAACTACTAACTAACTAACTAACTAACTAACTAACTAACTAACTAACTAACTAACTAACTAACTAACTAACTAACCTAACTAACTAACTAACTAACTAACTAACTAACTAACTAACTAACTAACTAACTAACTAACTAACTAACTAACTAACTAACTAACGAACTAACGAACTAACGAACTAACTAACTAACTAACTAACTAACTTCTGACGAAATATTTCATCAATTTTTAACGTAATATATCATCGATTCTTAACGAAATATGTCATCGATTCTTAACGATAGACGTCATCGATTTTTAACGAAATATGTCATCGATTCTTAAAGAAATATGTCATCGATTTAAACCCAAATTTTAAAATTATATCAAATTTGCCTTCGATTTGAAAATTGCTTTCTTTCGAAATAAGTTTTGAATTCAAACTCGTTTTTTATTCATAATATTTCGTGGATTCGAGCATATTGTGATAGAGAAATATATCTACTATAGGAAGGCGTTTTCTTATCATGTCTCATTTATTCGAATACATTTTCTTGACGAAAAATATCTTCGATTTGAAATATTATCTTAACGACATATGTCTTCGATCCAAAACAATTTTCTTAACGAAACATTAGCTTGACGAAAAATGTCTTCGATTCGAACACATTTCCTTAATGAAATGTGTCTTCGATTCGAACACATTCTCTTAATAAACACACGATTCAAACACATTTTCTTAACGAAATATGTTTTTGAATCGAACACATTTTCTTAATCAAATATGTCTTCGATTCGAACACATTTTCCTAATCAAATATGTCTTCGATCCGAACACATTTTCTTAGCGAAATATGTTTTTGATTCGAACACATTTTCGTAATGAAATATGTCTTCGATTTGAACACGTTTTCTTAACGAAATATGTCTTTGAATTCAACTCATTTTCTTAGCGAAATATGTTTTTGAATCGAACACATTTCTTAGCGAAATATGTCTTTGAATTAAACACATTTTCTTAACAAAATATTTCTTCGATTCGAACACATATTCTTAATGAAAAATGCCTTCGATTCGAACACATTTTCTTAATGAAATATGACTTCGATTCAAACACATTTTCGTAATGAAATATGTCTTCGATTCGAACACATTTTCTTAATGAAAAATGTCTTCGATTCGAACACATTTTCTTAATGAAATATGACTTCGATTCAAATACATTTTCTTAACGAAATTTGTCTTCGATCCTAACACATTACCTTAACGAAATATGCCTTCAATTCGATGACTTTTTTTAACGAAATATTTGAACAAACTATATCATATAAGTATTCTTCTTAGCAGTACCCACTGTCTAATGTAATTTTCAATCACTATGATGTTGCATCATCATTATCATGCAACAATTTAAATTTTTGCACCTGTGGGCACATTTTGTATCTTTATATTACATTTATTCTTTCTTTTTTTCTCTCTTTCTCTCTCTTTCAATTTGTAGTTTTACCAATACAAATTACAAATGTTTTCCCCCCTTTTAGATTTTCAATTTCTTTTATTCAAATATTTCTATAGTTATATTTTTCACATTCAATGCCTGTAATTGAATTGACTATATTGAATAAAGATGATTGTATAATAGAAATTTTTGCAATGCAATAATATTTTTTTTTTTTTTGTTCGTTCGGGCCACATTGTTTTTAGCCATTATTTGTTGTTGGCGTTATTAGAGAAGACTGTCATATTTTATATAGTTTATGGCCTATTCCCACGCACTAGCAAAAAGGATTTTATTTATGTGTTTTGTTTTTGTTTTAAGGGGGTATGCAATTTGTTAGACCCTGTAGGTTTTTTGGACATTAGTTCCTTATAGAGAAAGTTTCTTTAAAGTGTTTTCAAGTAGAGAATTTATGAGACATAAGGATCATGGTTTCCTTTAAAACTACCGGGTTTGTTTTGGATATGTAGTCGGCTTGGGGAATAAATGTGGTAGCAACACCTGAAGCTTTACGTTTGTATATATGTATATATAAAGATCTTAAAGCCTTGAGTATTTGACCAGTTTTTGTTTTTGATTATGCTTCACATTGAAGTACATCTGCTCATAAAATAGAAATTACACTTCAGGGCGATTTTGAAAAGATGAACTTAATATTCAAATGTTTTAAAAGGGATAAAATTTAAGTTTATTTTCAATTTAAAAGGGTCTAATGGAACATTTGACTTCAACCAAAAAAAAATAATAATTAACTTATTTCCAAACAATTAAATTCTTTTTTTCAAAATATTTTTAAACTGTTAAATAATAACTATTATAAATATTATTTTAACTAATTGAAAGGATACAAATTTTATTATTCAATTCATATAAAATTGAAATCTCTACATGTAATGTAGATTTTTTTAAAAAAGATAAAAACCATAAAACGCTTAAATTTTTATTTCATTCCTATAAACGTAACGAGTTAAAATATTTTATTTCATTTATATTTTTTGGACTTGATCAAATCAAAGACACAATATGTCGTCGTCTGCAAGTAGACATACCGACTCCGCAAAAAATAAAAACGGACTATAATTTAGCAGAAATGAAAAAAAAAAATTTGTAAATTAAAAGTGAATTTGTTGTGGCAGTAGGTGGCAGCTGAGATTTTCTTCTATATAAATTCAGTTATTTTTACATCAATGTTATTTACACATCTACAATCTACAATGGTTGTCTTGATTGGCAGTCGTAACGGAAGATACGATTACATACTTTTTGTATATATATATATATATATATATGGATGCGAAGTTTTACACTGACTTTGACACGACATTTTGCAATGGACCATAAAGTAAATATTACAACATTAGTAAAACTAACTATTTGGTAGTTGTGTTAGTAGTATTACTACTAACTGACTGACTAGCTAACTAACTATCATATGGTTAAGCGAAATGCAAATCTCACTAATTAATGTTTTTATTAAATTTAAACATTTATTTCATCGATTTGAACATGTTTTCTTCGTTTTGAACTAATTATTTTAACGAAATATTTCATTGATTCGTATAAATATTTTAACGAAATATTTCATAGTTTTAAACATATTTTATTAAAGAAAATTTTCCTCAATACGAATACATTTTATTAACGAAAGATATATTCTATGCAAACATATAATTTTTCATGAAATATATCTTCAATTCGAATCTAATTGCTTAATGAAACTTCGTTTTCGAATCAAATATATTTTTTAACAAAATATTTCATCGATTTAAACACATTTGCAATTTTTCGAATATATTTTTTTTAACAAAGTTATAGAAGAAATTTTATTAACAAAATATCTCTTCGTTTTCATCACATTTTTCCTTACTAAATTTTTCATCGTTTTGAAACCATAATCTTAACGAAATATGTTATCATTTCGAACACATTTTCGTATTTAAATATTTCACATTTCCTTAATTAATACTTTAACGAAATATTTAAACGATTTGAACACATTTTCTAAATGAAGAATATCATTTTCTTAACGAAAAATATCTTCCATTCGAACACATTATCTTAAGGCATACATGTTTTTAACGAAACTATTTTATCGCTATATATTTTAACAAAGTTATGGAAGAAATATAATTAATTATCTCTTCGATTTCATCACATTTTCGTTACGATTTGGAAAAAATGTCTCTACGTAATATTTCATCGATTTGAGGAAATATGTCATAATTTTGAACACACTTTCTTAATTAAATATTTCATTGTTTCAAACATATTTTCTAAATGAAATATGTTTACAATTTGATTACATTTTCTTAATGAAGTATTTCACTTTTTTAACGTAATGTTTCATCAATTCGTATACATATTCTTATCAAAATATGTTATCGCTTTTGAACACATTCCCTTAATGAAATATTCAGACGATTCGAACTCATTTACTTAATGAAATGAGTATTCATTTCTAATACTATTTCTTAATAAAATATTTCATTCATTTGAACACACCTTCTTAATGAAATATTTTATTAATTCAAACACTTTTTTAACGAAATGTTTGATCTAAACGATCACATTTTCTTAACAATATATCATGTCGTTTTGATCACTTTCTAAACGAAATGTTTCATCAATTCGAATAACGAAATACATCATCGTTTTAAACACATTCCCTTAACGAAATATAAAGATGAATCGATCACATTTTATTAAAAAAATGTATCATTATTTCAAACACTGTTTCTTTATTAAATATTTCATTGATTTGAACACATCTTCCTAATGAAATATTTTATTGATTCAAACACTTTTTAACGAAACATTTAAATGATTCGAACAAATTTCCTTAACAAAATATTTCATCATTTCGAACACTATTTCTTAATTAAATATTTAATAGATTTAAATTACTTTTCTAAATAAATTTTTAATTTGAAAACTATCAATTTGAAACATAAAATTTCATCAAATCAAATACACAGTCTTAACAAAATGTATCATCGTTTTGAACACATTCCCTTAACGAAATATGTCATATCAAATATGTCATATCAAACATAATTCCTTAAATAAATATTCATAGATTTAAACACATTTCTTAATTAAACGTTTCTTTGTTAAACGTTATTTTAATTCAATATTTTATTAATTAGAACATAGTTTTTAGCGAAATATTTCATCACATTTCTTTAACAAAATATGTCATTGTTTTGAACAAATGTTTTCAATGAAAAATGTCTTCCATTTGAAAACATTTTCTTCACAAAACATGACATCGGTTCGAACACATTTTCTTAACGAAAAATGTCTTCGATAACAAAATAAATCATCGTTTTGAACAAAAGTGTTCAATGAAAAATGTCTTCCATTTGAACACATTTTCTTCAAGAAATATGACTTCAGTTCGAAAACATTTTCTTAACGAAAAATGCTTTCGAATTAAACACAATTTCTTAATGAAATATAACATCGATTCAAACACACATTCTTAATGAAATATTTCATCGATCCAAAAGAAAAAAAAAACTTTGTTTCCATAATAAAAAGTGTTACCTCTGAGAACCTAATACGTTGCAGATGACGATATCTAACTATAATAGATAAATGTAGAAATACGTGTATAATGACGGTTCAGGTGAATGGCTATTGAAATGAGTGGGTGGTATTGAACTTGCGGTTACGACTAAATCATAGATTATGACCAAAAGCAAAACACCTTTTAGTTGTTGGTTTGTCTGTCCGTCCGTCCGCACGTACGATCGTTTGTATCTGAATCTGTCTGTGTTATTTTCTGTTCCTGTTGACTCTTTAATGTTGTGTCTGCTGTATGATGTTGTTGTGGTTTTTCAGGTGACTAATGTTGTTTAACGATTACAGACGAAGTGTGTTTTTGTTTGTAACACGGTATGTAAGCTTTAGACCTTCTAGAGACACTCAATGCAAAAAAAAAAACTAACTAACCTACCAAACATCTTGCAAATACCTGGATGCCAGCCAGTCAGCTAGTTCAGTTCAATACAGCTCAATGGTTAAATGCTCAACTATTTATATGTTAATTTATAATCGTGCTCGTTATTTTTTATTTATTTATTTTTGTTAGTTTTCAATATTTTTGTTTCTTTTTTTTGTTTTCTGGCTTAAGTGGAAATGTGTAACATTAAACGTAATAGTTGCAACCATCTAAAACGTAATATAAATTTATAAATTCATAAAAGTTTAAAAAACTGCATAAAAAAACGTAATAAGCTTAATGTTGCAGCAATTTACATTTCTGTTTGTCGTTGCTTTGGCATTTTGTGAAAAAAAAAACTTTTTCTTTTTTTTTTTTTGCAATTTGTTACATTGATTAGTGGTTCGAATTTTGAAGGATTTAATTATTGATCATTTAGTAGTCAACACGTTAAGCTTGTTCATATATACATACATGCACACACGCTTATGCTATAAACTATAACTATCACTACCACGAACTAATCTTTTTCAAATAAACGGATTTCTATCTCAAATCAGGTGAAAGTAGTTGTAGTTTCAATCAATATTCCGATAGACAGACAGTCAGACAGACGGACAACCGTACATAGTTATTTATTTAAAACATACAATTTCAAATGTCTTTATGTAACTTAAATATAACTGTTTAATCCTTAAGACAACAATGTCATACTCATAATTCATAAATTTCAATATTTAAAAGTTTTATAAAAGCTTTTCACTTGCGGCGAAAAGAAATCCTTGTTCATTGGTAGAAATTACAATTAACGAAATATGTAATCGATTTGATACTACTGGCTTAACGAAATTTGTCATCGATTTGAAGAAACAGCTTTTATTAAGCTTTTCACTTGCGTCGAAAAGAAATCCTTGTTCATTTGTAGAAATTACAATTGATGAAATATGTAATCGATTGGATACCATTTGCCTAACGAAATGTGTCATCGTTTTAAAGAAAAATTCTTAACAAAATATGTCTTTAATTTTTAATTAAATATTACATCAGTTCGTTTTAATTTTTTACTGAGAAATGTAATAATTAAAATAAAATTTCTGTAACGAAATATTTAATCGACATCGACATATTCTTAACAAAATAAGTCATCGATGTGTCATTGATTTGAAGTTTCCGTAACCAATACTTTTCTTATATATTCAATAGGTTTTTCTTAATAAAATATATCATCAATTTCATCGATTTGAGGACATTTCTTGAACGTAATAATTCATTGATAGGAAGAAACATTCGCAAAGAAATATTTCATCGATTCGAAGACACTTTCTTAATGAAATGTTTTATTAATTTGAAGATACACTTTTCGTTAACTTGTTAATTTGTATATAAGGCAACTAAAATTGACAAAAGTATGTATGTCATCGATTTGAAGGCACACTTGCATCGGAATGTTTAATAGATTCGTTAATTGTTAATTTGTACATAAGGCCGCTAAAATTTCAAATCTATTTCATTGATTTGGAGACACATTCACAGCGATATATTGCATCGATTCGAAGACATTTACGTAACGCAATAATTCATCATTTCGAAAACACTTTCTTAATGAAATATTTCATCGATTCGAAGACCTTTTTGTAACGTAATAATTCATAGTTTCGAAAACATTTTCTTAATTAAATATTTTATCGATTTGAAGATACATATTTCGTTAACTGTTCATTTCTATATAAGGTCCCTAAAATTACTAATCTATTTCATCAATTTGAAGACACATTCGCAACGAAATATTTCATTGATTCGAAGACCTTTTCGTAACGCAATAGTTCATCGTTTCGAAGATACTTTCTTAATGAAATATTTTATCGATTCGATTCGATTACCTGTTAATTTTTACATAAGGCCCCTAAAATTTCTAATTTATTTCATCGATTTGAAGACACATTCACAACGAAATATTTCATCGATTCGAAGACATTTTCGTAATGTAATAATTCATTAATTCAAAGGCACTTTCTTAATGAAAAATTTTATCAATTCGATGATACATATTTCATTAACTGTTCATTTCTATATAAGGCCCCTAAAATTACTAATATATGTTATCTATTTCATTGATTTGAACACACATTCACAACGAATTATTTCATTGGCACCAAAACACCTTCATAATGTAATAATTCATCGATTTAAAAACACTTTCTTAATTAAATATTTTATCGATTTTATGACACATATTTCGTCAACTGTTAAATGCCATATAAGGCTGCTAATATTAAAAACTTTTTACAATTTAAAAAGACCTCCTTTAAAACATATAAGCCCACTTAAGTTATTACTAAATTATTTTTCTTTCTTTCTATTTAATACATCTTTGACATGTGTCACAACATTTAAACTGTGAGTGGCTGTTAGAAAGTTCACTGAACTATTAAATATTTTAAAAGTTTAGTTTTTTTCTTTAATTTTCCAAAAAGTATAGAAAAAGCTGAAAACTAAAACTAACCGACAAGTAAAACATTTCTAGAGGTTTCTTAAGGTAGAAATTAGCTCATGTTATGTCAGCATCAAACAAACCAATAAACATACATACATACAAATACTTCTAATAAACTACCACATTTTATGCCACTACATGATGCATGCCTCCGTTTTACTCTACTATTACATGCACTTTACATGTTTAGATATTTATTTGTTGCACGTTTTAGAGAAATTATTCGGTTTTAGTTGATGTAAGGAAATTGAATAACTTGATCCGTAGTAAAAGTAGTAATTCTCTTTAGATCGATGTCTTAGATTTACTACGATTCAAAGATTTACTTAATAGAGAATAAATTCTATTAAATGTTTCGTTAAAAATTAATTAAATCATTCTTTACGAAAATATTTTCGAAGCAATGAAAGATTTTTTTAAGAAATCATCTTATTGTTAACACATTTCCTCAAAATTGATTAAATGTTTCGTCAAGGAAATATTTTCGAATCGAAGACATCTTTTATTAAAAAATTATTTGAATCGATGACGTATTTCGTTAAGAATATATATTTGAATTAATGAAATTTTTCGAAAATAAAGTAAAGAATATTGATTATTATTTTTGTTAAGAAAATCAAATTTAAATTGATAAAATTTTCATTAAGAAAATGTTTTTAAATCGAACACACATTTCGTTAAGAAAATTTCTTTGAGAGAATGACATATTTCGTAGAATAGATGAATTTTTATGTTACGAAAATGTCATTGAATTAAAGACATATTTCGTTAAGAAAACGTATACGAAATGATGTATTCATTTCGCTTAGAATTTAATTTCGAATTGAAGACAAATTTCATATATGTTTACGAAATTGTCATCAAATCGAAGATATATTTCATTAAAAAATGGGTTTGATTCTATGACAACTTTCGTTTAGAAAATATTATTTAATCGCTTATATATTTCCTTAATAAAATATGTTCCAATTGAAGACAAATTTTCTTAAGAAAATGTTGTTGGAATTGATGAAATTGTTCATTAAATAATTTCTCATAATCTATGAAATGTTTGTTAAGAAAGTGTGTTTGATTCAATGACATATTTCATAGAGAGAATTCTTCCAAAGTTAAGAAGAAGTCTTTAAATGATATAAACAAAATGAGTTCGAAATCAACAAAAATTTTCTTAAGAAAATGTTATTCAAATTAGTTCGAATTCAAGACACATTTTCTTAAGAAACTGTTGTTCAAATTGATTAAATTTTTCATTAAGAAATGTTCTAGATTTCATGAAATTTTTCGTTAAGAAAAATAACATATTTCATTGAAATAATTCTTCCAAACTGATTAAATTTTTCATAGAGAAAATGTTGTTAAAACGATAAAAATTTTTCTTTAAGAAAATGTGTTTAAATCGATGACATATTTCATTGACAAATGATTTCGATTAGATGATAACTTTTGTTTGGAAAATGTTATAAAATCGCTGATATATATCATTAATAAAATGTATTCGAATTAAAAACACATATTCCTAAGAAAAGGTTATTCAAATTGATTAAATTTTTCATTAACAAATGTATTAGAATTTATGAAATTTTTCTTTAAGAAAGTGTATTTGTTTCAATAACATATTTCATTGAGAAAAGAGTTTTAAAATGAAAATATTTTTCATTCAGAAATATGTTCGCTGCAATGACATATTTAATTGAAAAAATTCTTACAAAATCAATGAAATATTTCATTAAAGAAGATGTCTTTAAAACGATGAAATATTTCATTAAAAAAATATCTATGAATATATGAAATTTTATGGTTCAAATATCAAGGATTTGAAAGGTAATTGAATGTAATAAATTTTGTCAAAAGATGGTCTTAAAATTGAAGACATATTTCATTAAGATAGTGTATTCAAATCAATTAAAATGTTCATCGATAATATTGTTAAACATTATCCGTTGAAATTTTATTCGAACTCGGTTAAAGCTCGTGTAATTTTTAACCCTAATTTTCTTCCTTTATCAATGTATGTACAAGTTATGTACTATGCATGTTATAACCACATACTACAAGTATGAATTCATACATATATTCATACATTCATACATAAATGATTGAAGGAATATAACCCAGCAAAAGAGTTGCTTTAACAAATTAGCAAATTTCTCTCTCTACTTAAAAGCTTTTTTAAAAAAGAATTTATAAGCTTAGCATCCTAGAATATTGACTAGAAGCTATAAGTTAAAGAATCCTTTTAAAACCCTAAAAAGTATTCTATATGTTGGGTTACTTGTGTATGTATATGTAAGTAAGTGATGTTATGATGATGGGTTTTGCTTTACTTTAATAGCTGGTTTATTTCCTTTACGAGTACATTTTGCTATAAAAGTTTGTTTAAGTAGTACTCATCGTCATCAACAACAACAACATCATCATCATCATCATCATCATTGGATCGTCATTCCTGCCACACCGCCCACTTTTGTAAACCCAAAGAGTGTTTGAAGAAGGAGGAGGGGGGGGGGATGATGTACAAAGTTACAAAACGTATCTTTTAACTTCTTAAGTGCAACCTGTCTGAAGTGCTTACATATGATGTGTATTTTTGCTGTTGTTGTTGCTGCTGTATTGTGGCTGCAATAACAGTAGTAGTTATACTAGGGTTGCAGAAACGTTATACGATTGTATAATGTATGTGCAACAGTGGCTTGTAATTTCCTTTCTTTGTATTCAGTCATTTATTCATGTTCGTATCTAGTATCTTCCAAATTCTATGCTAAAAAATTTTTATTTCGTCGTGTATAAATGATAAAGCACATAAAAGTGCTATTAGTAGTAGTTTATTCTTCCTACTTTTTTTTGTTAATACATTTCTAAATCTAAAAGTGTAGGCGGAAAGATTTATATTAAGGTTCATGTACTTGGAATATTTACTTTATGTGTCGACAGAGCACAACAAATTGTGAACAAAAAAGAAAAACACTTTTTACGGATTAGGCTCATAGTTCATAATTTAAATTATTTTCTATTTTTTTTTTTTTTGGTTCTTTGTTATAGCTAAAAGGTTCATTATACTTTCGTAGGGAGCATTCTTTTGTTATGCATTATTTAAATTTATTCTTAAAAGTTTTTTGTTAAGGGAACATAAACTTAACTAGAATATTTATAGAATTCTTAAGAATTAAGATTAAAGGTATGACCACAAGAGAGGCTTCCAATTCAAAGAAACTATTTTATAAATTCAAATGAAATAAAAAATCCTAGTAATAATTCAATGTCATACTTAAAAGACCCCTAGTAAACCTATACGTATTAGCATTCTCACAGGTTTTAGAAGTTTTGAATACCTATTTAGCTCTAATTTTCAATTTTACAAACTATAGACAATTTATTGTTCATTTCTTTAGTTTATTAAAAAGTATTTTTTTGAAACATTGTTATTTATTTGCTTTTAATTCAAAACTTTTGTCACAACCTTCTAAGTCTACCTGTATTTGTTTATTCGCCTAGGAGTATGCCGCAAAAAATGTGGCAATAAAAAAATTATAAAGTTTCTTCTACTAATGCTTTTCTTGCTGTTGTTTGTTTTAGTTTGTATTTCTTAGGTTGGATTTTCCAACATATAATGTCTTACTTATTTGAAAATATTTATGTGCTATACTGCCCAGTAGTTCTGACAAACTATGTCACTTACGCAAAGTTATTTCATTCCAAGTTCAGTCCTAGGTTAGTTATAGTTCTGTTCCAGTTTAGATCTAGTTCAGTTCTAGTTTAGTTTTAGTTCAGTTCTAGTTCAGTTCTAGTTCAGTTCTACTATCAGTTCTACTTCAGTTCTAGTTCAGTTCTAGTTCAGTTCTAGTTTCAGTTCTAGTTCAGTTCTAGTTCAGTTCTAGTTCAGTGTCTAGTTCAGTTCTAGTTCAGTTCTAGTTCAGTTCTAGTTCAGTTCTAGTTCAGTTCTAGTTCTAGTTCAGTTCTAGTTCAGTTCTAGTTCAGTTCTAGTTCAGTTCTAGTTCAGTTCTAGTTCAGTTCTAGTTCAGTTCTAGTTCAGTTCTAGTTCAGTTCTAGTTCAGTTCTAGTTCAGTTCTAGTTCAGTTCTAGTTCAGTTCTAGTTCAGTTCTAGTTCAGTTCTAGTTCAGTTCTAGTTCAGTTCTAGTTCAGTTCTAGTTCAGTTCTAGTTCAGTTCTAGTTCAGTTCTAGTTCAGTTCTAGTTCAGTTCTAGTTCAGTTCTAGTTCAGTTCTGTTCTAGTTCTGTTCTAGTTCAGTTCTAGTTCAGTTCTGTTCTAGTTCTGTTCTAGTTCTGTTCTAGTTCTGTTCTAGTTCTGTTCTAGTTCTGTTCTAGTTCTGTTCTAGTTCTGTTCTAGTTCTGTTCTAGTTCTGTTCTAGTTCTGTTCTAGTTCTGTTCTAGTTCTGTTCTAGTTCTGTTCTAGTTCTGTTCTAGTTCTGTTCTAGTTCTGTTCTAGTTCTGTTCTAGTTCTGTTCTAGTTCTGTTCTAGTTCTGTTCTAGTTCTGTTCTATCTGTTCTAGTTCTGTTCTAGTTCTGTTCTAGTTCTGTTCTAGTTCTGTTCTAGTTCTGTTCTAGTTCTGTTCTAGTTCTGTTCTAGTTCTGTTCTAGTTCTGTTCTAGTTCTGTTCTAGTTCTGTTCTAGTTCTGTTCTAGTTCTGTTCTAGTTCTGTTCTAGTTCTGTTCTAGTTCTGTTCTAGTTCTGTTCTAGTTCTGTCTAGTTCTGTTCTAGTTCTGTTCTAGTTCTGTTCTAGTTCTGTTCTAGTTCTGTTCTAGTTCTGTTCTAGTTCTGTTCTAGTTCTGTTCTAGTTCTGTTCTAGTTCTGTTCTAGTTCTGTTCTAGTTCTGTTCTAGTTCTGTTCTAGTTCTGTTCTAGTTCTGTTCTAGTTCTGTTCTAGTTCTGTTCTAGTTCTGTTCTAGTTCTGTTCTAGTTCTGTTCTAGTTCTGTTCTAGTTCTGTTCTAGTTCTGTTCTAGTTCTGTTCTAGTTCTGTTCTAGTTCTGTTCTAGTTCTGTTCTAGTTCTGGTCTAGTTCTGGTCTAGTTCTGTTCTAGTTCTGTTCTAGATCTGTTCTAGATCTGTTCTAGTTCTGTTCTAGTTCTGTTCTAGTTCTGTTCTAGTTCTGTCCTAGTTCTGTTCTAGTTCTGTTCTAGTTCTGTTCTAGTTCAGTTCTAGTTCAGTTCTATTTCAGTTCTAGTTCAGTTCTAGTTCAGTTCTAGTTCAGTTCTAGTTCAGTTCTAGTTCAGTTCAAGTTCAGTTCAAGTTCAGTTCTAGTTCAGTTCTAGTTCAGTTCTGTTCTGTTCTAGTTCTAGTTCTGTTCTAGTTCTGTTCTAGTTCTGTTCTAGTTCTGTTCTAGTTCTGTTCTAGTTCTGTTCTAGTTCTGTTCTAGTTCTGTTCTAGTTCTGTTCTAGTTCTGTTCTAGTTCTGTTCTAGTTCTGTTCTAGTTCTGTTCTAGTTCTGTTCTAGTTCTGTTCTAGTTCTGTTCTAGTTTCTGTTCTAGTTCTGTTCTAGTTCTGTTCTAGTTCTGTTCTAGTTCTGTTCTAGTTCTGTTCTAGTTCTGTTCTAGTTCTGTTCTAGTTCTGTTCTAGTTCTGTTCATAGTTCTGTTCTAGTTCTGTTCTAGTTCTGTTCTAGTTCTGTTCTAGTTCTGTTCTAGTTCTGTTCTAGTTCTGTTCTAGTTCTGTTCTAGTTCTGTTCTAGTTCTGTTCTAGTTCTGTTCTAGTTCTGTTCTAGTTTCTGTCAGTTCTGTTCTAGTTCTGTTCTAGTTCTGTTCTAGTCTGTTCTAGTTCTGTTCTAGTTCTGTTCTAGTTCTGTTCTAGTTCTGTTCTAGTTCTGTTCTAGTTCTGTTCTAGTTCTGTTCTAGTTCTGTTCTAGTTCTGTTCTAGTTCTGTTCTAGTTCTGTTCTAGTTCTGTTCTAGTTCTGTTCTAGTTCTGTTCTAGTTCTGTTCTAGTTCTGTTCTAGTTCTGTTCTAGTTCTGTTCTAGTTCTGTTCTAGTTCTGTTCTAGTTCTGTTCTAGTTCAGTTTTAGTTCTGTTCTAGTTCTGTTCTAGTTCTGTTCTAGTTCTGTTCTAGTTCTGTTCTAGTTCTGTTCTAGTTCTGTTCTAGTTCTGTTCTAGTTCTGTTCTAGTTCTGGTCTAGTTCTGTTCTAGTTCTGTTCTAGTTCTGATCTAGTTCTGTTCTAGTTCTGTTCTAGTTCTGTTCTAGTTCTGTTCTAGTTCTGTTCTAGTTCTGTTCTAGTTCTGTTCTAGTTCTGTTCTAGTTCTGTTCTAGTTCTGTTCTAGTTCTGGTCTAGTTCTGTTCTAGTTCTGTTCTAGTTCTGTTCTAGTTCTGTTCTAGTTCTGTTCTAGTTCTGTTCTAGATGTTCTAGATCTGTTCTAGTTCTGTTCTAGTTCTAGTTCTGTTCTAGTTCTGTTCTAGTTCTGTTCTAGTTCTGTTCTAGTTTTTCTAGTTCTGTTCTAGTTTCTGTTCTAGTTGTAGTTCAGTTCTTTAAATTCTATTTGCAAATTTTGTCCCCTAAAACTGTCGGGTGCTATACAAAAGAACAAAAACGTATACATATAGACAAACTTGCAATAAGTCTGGAATATTTAAAAGCATTAGACGGCTGCAAAAACTTGTAAATGAACAAATTAAATTTGTACTTACATTAAAAATGTAAAGCTCACCCAAGATTATAAGAATAAAATTTAAAAATTACCTGCAAATAAATAAAAAGTTAGGACTTATGAATATCTAATGAAAAGTTAATAATTATGATAAATTTAAAAAAATGCCTTAAAGTATTCTACACTTTTGGCTGATGTAAACAATATAATAATGAAATTCTTGGAATATTCGTGAAAAAATTTAAAAATTCAGCAAATTTTAAATTTTTAGTATTGCAATGAAAATTTCCTTTATACTAGCTAGTAGCACCCTTATATTTACCACATAAACTTGCCACATTTACGCATAAACATGTTTTTATTTAGAAAAGTGTATATATACACTTCTGTGTATTATTTTCATTGTAGTGTTTATTAATTAAATGCTTCCCTGCTTGGTTGATTTTATGTTTTTGTAACTCATATTTATGTGGAATATATTTTGATTAGAACATTAACATTTAAACAATATATGTATGTATCAACAATAATTGAAAAACTATTATTACATTGTAACAATACTTCTTGCTATAACTCTATTTTGCATGCCCAGAAATGCCTGCAAGTTGAGAATGCATAGTGGCATAAACAATAACAATTTTAATATAGAAATAATAGAAAGCAAATTTATGCTTTATTTTTAATAAATACTCTAAAAAAATTTTTGTTTACCAAATAACCCAGCGACATTTTTAAGGAATTGGGAAGGTGTTAAATAAGTGTTCTGTTAGTAAGGGGGAGATATTATTTATGCTAACACAAGGTCCTAAAGGAGGTAAATTACTAAGACATTGTTCAGTTGCTTTTGTATATTTAAATCTGTTGAAGTATTTTTTGCTGGGATATGTGTTATTGGCTGCATGTAATTTATTTAAAATTGAACTATTGTTGTGTAATAAAAACTATACTCATAAAAATTTTATGTATTTATGCCGGAAAATTTTAATAAAATTTTAAACTTTTTTAATAAACAAATAAATATAAAAAAGTTAAAAAAACGAAGTTTTTTTTTAATAAATAATATTTTATAACTTTTCATAAATTTAATTAAAACAAGTTAAAGTTATTTACAAAGTTAACTTTTTATGAAAGCTTAAAATTATGTGTATCCCCGGGTCATGATACCTCAATGAAATTCCATCATCTTGGTGTGATTGCAACAAGAGGGAAAATACGTGTCTCTAGTCTGAACCATATTTCGAATAATTGTTACACATTTAATTGAGAACATGACCAAAATAACCCAATTCCAAAAGCAAAATCATATTTTTCTTAAATCAGACTTTATTTCTCATGGACCTAGTAAAAATTTAAATATTTTTTAGACATTTCATTAAAATCCCATAAACTTGTACAATCATCTATATTCATTAGTTTAAATAGACATTTTTATCTTTAACATCATTACCAACAACCATCATGAGAGGGAGAGTCCAAACTCATGATGACTGTCAACTCCCCAGTAACAACAACTAGCAACTAAGTGTAGACAGTTTACTTTTATTACTTCTCCGAACCACACATGATCTGACAGCAATTGTCCATATAATAACAAAACATAATAAGACATATCCATCTAAATAACACCAAAACAACAGAAAAAAGTACAAAATTACAAATGCAAATTAAACAACATCATTAACACCACCAACGACAACAAACAGCAGCAGCGCCACCAATGACGTTCATACTCCCAACAACAGCAGCAGCAACAACATCATCATCATCAACACCACCAGCATTTTAGCGACACATGTGTTTGAATAAATGAAATTATGACTAATTTACACAATGACTGAGTGACAAAATGACAGAGTAATTTCGGTTTGTTGTTGGCAAGTTATTAAATTCACAGACATTCACATTCACTTGCATATATAGCAACGGACAATAATAATATTTTGACATATTTTTAATAGAAATAACATAACCACAAATAGTTTACAAAACGTCATCGCCAGCATTGTCATTAATAATTGAAATGAGTACAATTTATGGGGCTACTGCTGGTAAATAGTAGGCTGCATCAAGATTTTTTGGGAGAAATAAGTAAAAGTTGGTGCCCCAACTCATAAGCAGTGGTCAAAGAGGACATGTCACTACTAGTCTAATTGATCCAAGGAAGTAGTTCAGTTCTAGTTCACATCTACTTCAGGTGTCGTTCAGTTCTAGTTCAGTACTAGTTCAGTTCTAGTTCAGATCTAGTTCAGTTCTAGTTCAGACGAAACCGATGAAAATCTGTGATCACTTTTATTTCCTACTAAAATTCGATTTTTGGAGTAAAAACATAAAAGTCCATTTTCTGGATAAACTATAGGCCCTAGGACAAAAACGATGAAAATCTGTGATCACTTTTATTTCCTACAACAATTTGATTTTTTAACTATAGGCCCTAGAGCAAAACCGACGAAAATCTGTGATCACTTTTATTTCGTATCAAAATTCGATTTTTCCTATCAAAATTCGATTTTTTGAATGAAAACATAAAAGTCCATTTTCTGGCTAAACTATAGGCCTATCTGTGATTTTCACTTAGGAAAATCTGTGATCACTTTTATTTCCTACCAAAATTCCATTTTTTGAATGAAAACATACAAGTCCATTTTCTGGCTAAACTATAGGCCCTAGGACGAAACCGATGAAAATCTGTGATCACATTTATTTTCTACCAAAATTCGATTTTTTGAGTGAAAACATAAAAGTCCATTTTCTGGCTAAACTATAGGCCCTAGGACGAAAACGATGAAAATCTGTGATCACTTTTATTTCCTACCAACATTCCATTTTTTAAGTGAAAACATAAAAGTCCATTTTCTGGCTAAACTATAGGCCCTAGGTCGAAAACGATGAAAATCTGTGATCACTTTTATTTCCTATCAAAATTCGATTTTTTGAGCGAAAACATAAAAGTCCATTTTCTGGCTAAACTATAGGCCCTAGGGCAAAACCGATGAAAATCTGTGATCACATTTATTTTCTACCAAAATTCGATTTTTTGAGTGAAAACATAAAAGTCCATTTTCTGGCTAAACTATAGGCCCTTGGGCAAAACCGATGAAAATCTGTGATCACTTTTATTTCCTACCAAAATTCCATTTTTTAAGTGAAAACATAAAAGTCCATTTTCTGGCTAAACTATAGGCTCTAGGGCAAAACCGATGAAAATCTGTGATCACTTTTATTTCCTACCAAAATTCGATTTTTTGAGTGAAAACATAAAAGTCCATTTTCTGGCTAAACTATAGGCCCTAGGACGAAAACGATGAAAATCTGTGATCACTTTTATTTCCTACCAACATTCCATTTTTTAAGTGAAAACATAAAAGTCCATTTTCTGGCTAAACTATAGGCCCTAGGGCAAAACCGATGAAAATCTGTGATCACTTTTATTTCCTACCAAAATTCGATTTTTTGAGTGAAAACATAAAAGTCCATTTTCTGGCTAAACTATAGGCCCTAGGTCGAAAACGATGAAAATCTGTGATCACTTTTATTTCCTACCAAAATTTCTTTTTTGGGGTGAAAACATAAAAGTCCATTTTCTGGCTAAACTATAGGCCCTAGGTCGAAAACGATGAAAATCTGTGATCACTTTTATTTCCTATCAAAATTCGATTTTTTGAGCGAAAACATAAAAGTCCATTTTCTGGCTAAACTATAGGCCCTAGGTCGAAAACGATGAAAATCTGTGATCACTTTTATTTCCTACCAAAATTTCTTTTTTGGGGTGAAAACATAAAAGTCCATTTTCTGGCTAAACTATAGGCCCTAGGTCGAAAACGATGAAAATCTGTGATCACTTTTATTTCCTATCAAAATTCGATTTTTTGAGTGAAAACATAAAAGTCCATTTTCTGGCTAAACTATAGGCCCTAGGACGAAAACGATGAAAATCTGTGATCACTTTTATTTCCTACCAACATTCCATTTTTTAAGTGAAAACATAAAAGTCCATTTTCTGGCTAAACTATAGGCCCTAGGGCAAAACCGATGAAAATCTGTGATCACTTTTATTTCCTACCAAAATTCGATTTTTTGAGTGAAAACATAAAAGTCCATTTTCTGGCTAAACTATAGGCCCTAGGTCGAAAACGATGAAAATCTGTGATCACTTTTATTTCCTACCAAAATTTCTTTTTTGGGGTGAAAACATAAAAGTCCATTTTCTGGCTAAACTATAGGCCCTAGGTCGAAAACGATGAAAATCTGTGATCACTTTTATTTCCTACCAAAATTTCTTTTTTGGGGTGAAAACATAAAAGTCCATTTTCTGGCTAAACTATAGGCCCTAGGTCGAAAACGATGAAAATCTGTGATCACTTTTATTTCCTATCAAAATTCGATTTTTTGAGCGAAAACATAAAAGTCCATTTTCTGGCTAAACTATAGGCCCTAGGGCAAAACCGATGAAAATCTGTGATCACTTTTATTTCCTACCAAAATTCGATTTTTTGAGTGAAAACATAAAAGTCCATTTTCTGGCTAAACTATAGGCCCTAGGTCGAAAACGATGAAAATCTGTGATCACTTTTATTTCCTACCAAAATTTCTTTTTTGGGGTGAAAACATAAAAGTCCATTTTCTGGCTAAACTATAGGCCCTAGGTCGAAAACGATGAAAATCTGTGATCACTTTTATTTCCTATCAAAATTCGATTTTTTGAGCGAAAACATAAAAGTCCATTTTCTGGCTAAACTATAGGCCCTAGGGCAAAACCGATGAAAATCTGTGATCACATTTATTTTCTACCAAAATTCGATTTTTTGAGTGAAAACATAAAAGTCCATTTTCTGGCTAAACTATAGGCCCTTGGGCAAAACCGATGAAAATCTGTGATCACTTTTATTTCCTACCAAAATTCCATTTTTTAAGTGAAAACATAAAAGTCCATTTTCTGGCTAAACTATAGGTAGTAGGGCAAAACCGATGAAAATCTGTGATCACTTTTATTTCCTACCAAAATTCGATTTTTTGAGTGAAAACATAAAATTCCATTTTCTGGCTAAACTATAGGCCCTAGGTCGAAAACGATGAAAATCTGTGATCACTTTTATTTCCTATCAAAATTCGATTTTTTAAGTGAAAACATAAAAGTCCATTTTCTGGCTAAACTATAGGCCCTAGGGCAAAACCGATGAAAATCTGTGATCACTTTTATTTCCTACCAAAATTCGATTTTTTGAGTGAAAACATAAAAGTCTGGCTAAATCTGTGATCACTTTTATTTTCTACCAAAATTCGATTTTTGAAGTGAAAACATAAAAGTCCATTTTCTGGCTAAACTATAGGCCCTAGGGCAAAACCGATGAAAATCTGTGATCACTTTTATTTCCTACCAAAATTCGATCACTTTTATTTTCTACCAAAATTCGATTTTTGAAGTGAAAACATAAAAGTCCATTTTCTGGCTAAACTATAGGCCCTAGGGCAAAACCGATGAAAATCTGTGATCACTTTTATTTCCTACCAAAATTCGATTTTTTAAGTGAAAACATAAAAGTCCATTTTCTGGCTAAACTATAGGCCCTAGGTCGAAAACGATGAAAATCTGTGATCACTTTTATTTCCTACCAAAATTTCTTTTTTGGGGTGAAAACATAAAAGTCCATTTTCTGGCTAAACTATAGGCCCTAGGTCGAAAACGATGAAAATCTGTGATCACTTTTATTTCCTATCAAAATTCGATTTTTTGAGTGAAAACATAAAAGTCCATTTTCTGGCTAAACTATAGGCCCTAGGACGAAAACGATGAAAATCTGTGATCACTTTTATTTCCTACCAACATTCCATTTTTTAAGTGAAAACATAAAAGTCCATTTTCTGGCTAAACTATAGGCCCTAGGGCAAAACCGATGAAAATCTGTGATCACTTTTATTTCCTACCAAAATTCGATTTTTTGAGTGAAAACATAAAAGTCCATTTTCTGGCTAAACTATAGGCCCTAGGGCAAAACCGATAAAAATCTGTGATTACTTTTATTTCCTACCAAAATTCCATTTTTTAAGTGAAAACATAAAAGTCCATTTTCTGGCTAAACTATAGGTCCTAGGGCAAAACCGATGAAAATCTGAGATCACTTTTATTTTCTACCAAAATTCGATTTTTGAAGTGAAAACATAAAAGTCCATTTTCTGGCTAAACTATAGGTCCTAGGGCAAAACCGATGAAAATCTGTGATCACTTTTATTTCCTACCAAAATTCGATTTTTTGAGTGAAAACATAAAAGTCCAAAACTATAGGCCCTTGGTCGAAAACGATAAAAATCTGTGATCACTTTTATTTCCTATCAAAATTCGATTTTTTGAGCGAAAACATAAAAGTCCATTTTCTGGCTAAACTACAGGCCCTAGGGCAAAACCGATGAAAATCTGTGATCACTTTTATTTCATACCAAAATTCGATTTTTTGAGTGAAAACATAAAGGTCCATTTTCTGGCTAAACTATAGGCCCTAGGACGAAAACGATTAAAATCTGTGATCACTTTTATTTCCTACCAAAATTCGATTTTTTAAGTGAAAACATAAAAGTCCATTTTCTAGCTAAACTATAGGCCCTAGGACGAAAACGATTAAAATCTGTGATCACTTTTATTTCCTATCAAAATTCGATTTTTTGAGCGAAAACATAAAAGTCCATTTTCTGGCTAAACTATAGGCCCTAGGGCAAAACCGATGAAAATCTGTGATCACTTTTATTTCCTATCAAAATTCGATTTTTCCTATCAAAATTCGATTTTTCTATCAAAATTCGATTTTTTGAGTGAACACATAAAAGTCCATATTCTGGCTAAACTATAGGTAGTAGGGCAAAACCGATGAAAATCTGTGATACCTTTTATTTCCTACCAAAATTCAAATTTTAAGTGAAAACATAAATGTCCATTTTCTGGCTAAACTATAAGCCCTAGGTCGAAAACGATGAAAATCTGTGGTCACTTTTATTTCCTACCAAAATTCCATTTTTGGGGTGAAAACATAAAAGTCCATTTTCTGGCTAAACTATAGGCCCTAGGACGAAAACGATGAAAATCTGTGATCACTTTTATTTCCTACCAACATTCCATTTTTTAAGTGAAAACATAAAAGTCCATTTTCTGGCTAAACTATAGGCCCTAGGTCGAAAACGATGAAAATCTGTGATCACTTTTATTTCCTATCAAAATTCGATTTTTTGAGCGAAAACATAAAAGTCCATTTTCTGGCTAAACTATAGGCCCTAGGGCAAAACCGATGAAAATCTGTGATCACATTTATTTCCTACCAAAATTCCATTTTTTAAGTGAAAACATAAAAGTCCATTTTCTGGCTAAACTATAGGCTCTAGGGCAAAACCGATGAAAATCTGTGATCACTTTTATTTCCTACCAAAATTCGATTTTTTGAGTGAAAACATAAAAGTCCATTTTCTGGCTAAACTATAGGCCCTAGGACGAAAACGATGAAAATCTGTGATCACTTTTATTTCCTACCAACATTCCATTTTTTAAGTGAAAACATAAAAGTCCATTTTCTGGCTAAACTATAGGCCCTAGGGCAAAACCGATGAAAATCTGTGATCACTTTTATTTCCTACCAAAATTCGATTTTTTGAGTGAAAACATAAAAGTCCATTTTCTGGCTAAACTATAGGCCCTAGGTCGAAAACGATGAAAATCTGTGATCACTTTTATTTCCTACCAAAATTTCTTTTTTGGGGTGAAAACATAAAAGTCCATTTTCTGGCTAAACTATAGGCCCTAGGTCGAAAACGATGAAAATCTGTGATCACTTTTATTTCCTATCAAAATTCGATTTTTTGAGCGAAAACATAAAAGTCCATTTTCTGGCTAAACTATAGGCCCTAGGTCGAAAACGATGAAAATCTGTGATCACTTTTATTTCCTACCAAAATTTCTTTTTTGGGGTGAAAACATAAAAGTCCATTTTCTGGCTAAACTATAGGCCCTAGGTCGAAAACGATGAAAATCTGTGATCACTTTTATTTCCTATCAAAATTCGATTTTTTGAGTGAAAACATAAAAGTCCATTTTCTGGCTAAACTATAGGCCCTAGGACGAAAACGATGAAAATCTGTGATCACTTTTATTTCCTACCAACATTCCATTTTTTAAGTGAAAACATAAAAGTCCATTTTCTGGCTAAACTATAGGCCCTAGGGCAAAACCGATGAAAATCTGTGATCACTTTTATTTCCTACCAAAATTCGATTTTTTGAGTGAAAACATAAAAGTCCATTTTCTGGCTAAACTATAGGCCCTAGGTCGAAAACGATGAAAATCTGTGATCACTTTTATTTCCTACCAAAATTTCTTTTTTGGGGTGAAAACATAAAAGTCCATTTTCTGGCTAAACTATAGGCCCTAGGTCGAAAACGATGAAAATCTGTGATCACTTTTATTTCCTACCAAAATTTCTTTTTTGGGGTGAAAACATAAAAGTCCATTTTCTGGCTAAACTATAGGCCCTAGGTCGAAAACGATGAAAATCTGTGATCACTTTTATTTCCTATCAAAATTCGATTTTTTGAGCGAAAACATAAAAGTCCATTTTCTGGCTAAACTATAGGCCCTAGGGCAAAACCGATGAAAATCTGTGATCACTTTTATTTCCTACCAAAATTCGATTTTTTGAGTGAAAACATAAAAGTCCATTTTCTGGCTAAACTATAGGCCCTAGGTCGAAAACGATGAAAATCTGTGATCACTTTTATTTCCTACCAAAATTTCTTTTTTGGGGTGAAAACATAAAAGTCCATTTTCTGGCTAAACTATAGGCCCTAGGTCGAAAACGATGAAAATCTGTGATCACTTTTATTTCCTATCAAAATTCGATTTTTTGAGCGAAAACATAAAAGTCCATTTTCTGGCTAAACTATAGGCCCTAGGGCAAAACCGATGAAAATCTGTGATCACATTTATTTTCTACCAAAATTCGATTTTTTGAGTGAAAACATAAAAGTCCATTTTCTGGCTAAACTATAGGCCCTTGGGCAAAACCGATGAAAATCTGTGATCACTTTTATTTCCTACCAAAATTCCATTTTTTAAGTGAAAACATAAAAGTCCATTTTCTGGCTAAACTATAGGCTCTAGGGCAAAACCGATGAAAATCTGTGATCACTTTTATTTCCTACCAAAATTCGATTTTTTGAGTGAAAACATAAAATTCCATTTTCTGGCTAAACTATAGGCCCTAGGTCGAAAACGATGAAAATCTGTGATCACTTTTATTTCCTATCAAAATTCGATTTTTTAAGTGAAAACATAAAAGTCCATTTTCTGGCTAAACTATAGGCCCTAGGGCAAAACCGATGAAAATCTGTGATCACTTTTATTTCCTACCAAAATTCGATTTTTTGAGTGAAAACATAAAAGTCCATTTTCTGGCTAAACCATAGGCCCTAGGTCGAAAACGATGAAAATCTGTGATCACTTTTATTTCCTATCAAAATTCGATTTTTTGAGCGAAAACATAAAAGTCCATTTTCTGGCTAAACTATAGGCCCTAGGGCAAAACCGATGAAAATCTGTGATCACATTTATTTTCTACCAAAATTCGATTTTTTGAGTGAAAACATAAAAGTCCATTTTCTGGCTAAACTATAGGCCCTAGGGCAAAACCGATGAAAATCTGTGATCACTTTTATTTCCTACCAAAATTCGATTTTTTGAGTGAAAACATAAAAGTCTGGCTAAATCTGTGATCACTTTTATTTTCTACCAAAATTCGATTTTTGAAGTGAAAACATAAAAGTCCATTTTCTGGCTAAACTATAGGCCCTAGGGCAAAACCGATGAAAATCTGTGATCACTTTTATTTCCTACCAAAATTCGATCACTTTTATTTTCTACCAAAATTCGATTTTTGAAGTGAAAACATAAAAGTCCATTTTCTGGCTAAACTATAGGCCCTAGGGCAAAACCGATGAAAATCTGTGATCACTTTTATTTCCTACCAAAATTCGATTTTTTAAGTGAAAACATAAAAGTCCATTTTCTGGCTAAACTATAGGCCCTAGGTCGAAAACGATGAAAATCTGTGATCACTTTTATTTCCTATCAAAATTCGATTTTTTGAGCGAAAACATAAAAGTCCATTTTCTGGCTAAACTATAGGCCCTAGGGCAAAACCGATGAAAATCTGTGATCACTTTTATTTCCTATCAAAATTCGATTTTTTGAGTGAAAACATAAAAGTCCATTTTCTGGCTAAACTATAGGCCCTAGGGCAAAACCGATGAAAATCTGTGATCACTTTTATTTCCTACCAAAATTCGATTTTTTAAGTGAAAACATAAAAGTCCATTTTCTGGCTAAACTATAGGCCCTAGGTCGAAAACGATGAAAATCTGTGATCACTTTTATTTCCTATCAAAATTCGATTTTTTGAGCGAAAACATAAAAGTCCATTTTCTGGCTAAACTATAGGCCCTAGGGCAAAACCGATAAAAATCTGTGATCACTTTTATTTCCTATCAAAATTCGATTTTTCCTATCAAAATTCGATTTTTCTATCAAAATTCGATTTTTTGAGTGAACACATAAAAGTCCATATTCTGGCTAAACTATAGGTAGTAGGGCAAAACCGATGAAAATCTGTGATACCTTTTATTTCCTACCAAAATTCAAATTTTAAGTGAAAACATAAAAGTCCATTTTCTGGCTAAACTATAAGCCCTAGGTCGAAAACGATGAAAATCTGTGGTCACTTTTATTTCCTACCAAAATTCCATTTTTGGGGTGAAAACATAAAAGTCCATTTTCTGGCTAAACTATAGGCCCTAGGTCGAAAACGATGAAAATCTGTGATCACTTTTATTTCCTATCAAAATTCGATTTTTTGAGCGAAAACATAAAAGTCCATTTTCTGGCTAAACTATAGGCCCTAGGGCAAAACCGATGAAAATCTGTGATCACATTTATTTTCTACCAAAATTCGATTTTTTGAGTGAAAACATAAAAGTCCATTTTCTGGCTAAACTATAGGCCCTAGGGCAAAACCGATGAAAATCTGTGATCACTTTTATTTCCTACCAAAATTCGATTTTTTGAGTGAAAACATAAAAGTCCATTTTCTGGCTAAACTATAGGCCCTAGGACGAAAACGATGAAAATCTGTGATCACTTTTATTTCCTACCAAAATTCGATTTTTTGAGTGAAAACATAAAAGTCCATTTTCTGGCTAAACTATAGGCCCTTGGTCGAAAACGATGAAAATCTGTGATCACTTTTATTTCCTATCAAAATTCGATTTTTTGAGCGAAAACATAAAAGTCCATTTTCTGGCTAAATCTGTGATCACTTTTATTTTCTACCAAAATTCGATTTTTGAAGTGAAAACATAAAAGTCCATTTTCTGGCTAAACTATAGGCCCTAGGGCAAAACCGATAAAAATCTGTGATTACTTTTATTTCCTACCAAAATTCCATTTTTTAAGTGAAAACATAAAAGTCCATTTTCTGGCTAAACTATAGGTCCTAGGGCAAAACCGATGAAAATCTGAGATCACTTTTATTTTCTACCAAAATTCGATTTTTGAAGTGAAAACATAAAAGTCCATTTTCTGGCTAAACTATAGGTCCTAGGGCAAAACCGATGAAAATCTGTGATCACTTTTATTTCCTACCAAAATTCGATTTTTTGAGTGAAAACATAAAAGTCCAAAACTATAGGCCCTTGGTCGAAAACGATAAAAATCTGTGATCACTTTTATTTCCTATCAAAATTCGATTTTTTGAGCGAAAACATAAAAGTCCATTTTCTGGCTAAACTACAGGCCCTAGGGCAAAACCGATGAAAATCTGTGATCACTTTTATTTCATACCAAAATTCGATTTTTTGAGTGAAAACATAAAGGTCCATTTTCTGGCTAAACTATAGGCCCTAGGACGAAAACGATTAAAATCTGTGATCACTTTTATTTCCTACCAAAATTCGATTTTTTAAGTGAAAACATAAAAGTCCATTTTCTGGCTAAACTATAGGCCCTAGGGCAAAACCGATGAAAATCTGAGATCACTTTTATTTTCTACCAAAATTCGATTTTTGAAGTGAAAACATAAAAGTCCATTTTCTGGCTAAATCTGTGATCACTTTTATTTTCTACCAAAATTCGATTTTTGAAGTGAAAACATAAAAGTCCATTTTCTGGCTAAACTATAGGCCCTAGGGCAAAACCGATAAAAATCTGTGATTACTTTTATTTCCTACCAAAATTCCATTTTTTAAGTGAAAACATAAAAGTCCATTTTCTGGCTAAACTATAGGTCCTAGGGCAAAACCGATGAAAATCTGAGATCACTTTTATTTTCTACCAAAATTCGATTTTTGAAGTGAAAACATAAAAGTCCATTTTCTGGCTAAACTATAGGTCCTAGGGCAAAACCGATGAAAATCTGTGATCACTTTTATTTCCTACCAAAATTCGATTTTTTGAGTGAAAACATAAAAGTCCAAAACTATAGGCCCTTGGTCGAAAACGATAAAAATCTGTGATCACTTTTATTTCCTATCAAAATTCGATTTTTTGAGCGAAAACATAAAAGTCCATTTTCTGGCTAAACTACAGGCCCTAGGGCAAAACCGATGAAAATCTGTGATCACTTTTATTTCATACCAAAATTCGATTTTTTGAGTGAAAACATAAAGGTCCATTTTCTGGCTAAACTATAGGCCCTAGGACGAAAACGATTAAAATCTGTGATCACTTTTATTTCCTACCAAAATTCGATTTTTTAAGTGAAAACATAAAAGTCCATTTTCTAGCTAAACTATAGGCCCTAGGACGAAAACTATGAAAATCTGTGATCACTTT
Source organism: Lucilia sericata (assembly GCF_015586225.1). Classification (NCBI taxonomy): domain Eukaryota; kingdom Metazoa; phylum Arthropoda; class Insecta; order Diptera; family Calliphoridae; genus Lucilia; species Lucilia sericata. Next base: position 93,429 of record NW_023995065.1, on the reverse strand, counting down.
TATTTCCTACCAAAATTCCATTTTTTAAGTGAAAACATAAAAGTCCATTTTCTGGCTAAACTATAGGCCCTAGGACGAAACCGATGAAAATCTGTGATCACTTTTATTTCCTACCAAAATTCGATTTTTTAAGTGAAAACATAAAAGTCCATTTTCTGGCTAAACTATAGGCCCTAGGTCGAAAACGATGAAAATCTGTGATCACTTTTATTTCCTATCAAAATTCGATTTTTTGAGCGAAAACATAAAAGTCCATTTTCTGGCTAAACTACAGGCCCTAGGGCAAAACCGATGAAAATCTGTGATCACTTTTATTTCATACCAAAATTCGATTTTTGGAGTGAAAACATAAAGGTCCATTTTCTGGCTAAACTATAGGCCCTAGGACGAAAACGATTAAAATCTGTGATCACTTTTATTTCCTATCAAAATTCGATTTTTTGAGCGAAAACATAAAAGTCCATTTTCTGGCTAAACTATAGGCCCTAGGGCAAAACCGATGAAAATCTGTGATCACTTTTATTTCCTATCAAAATTCGATTTTTCCTATCAAAATTCGATTTTTCTATCAAAATTCGATTTTTTGAGTGAACACATAAAAGTCCATATTCTGGCTAAACTATAGGTAGTAGGGCAAAACCGATGAAAATCTGTGATACCTTTTATTTCCTACCAAAATTCAAATTTTAAGTGAAAACATAAAAGTCCATTTTCTGGCTAAACTATAAGCCCTAGGTCGAAAACGATGAAAATCTGTGGTCACTTTTATTTCCTACCAAAATTCCATTTTTGGGGTGAAAACATAAAAGTCCATTTTCTGGCTAAACTATAGGCCCTAGGTCGAAAACGATGAAAATCTGTGATCACTTTTATTTCCTATCAAAATTCGATTTTTTGAGCGAAAACATAAAAGTCCATTTTCTGGCTAAACTATAGGCCCTAGGTCGAAAACGATGAAAATCTGTGATCACTTTTATTTCCTATCAAAATTCGATTTTTTGAGCGAAAACATAAAAGTCCATTTTCTGGCTAAACTATAGGCCCTAGGGCAAAACCGATGAAAATCTGTGATCACATTTATTTTCTACCAAAATTCGATTTTTTGAGTGAAAACATAAAAGTCCATTTTCTGGCTAAACTATAGGCCCTAGGGCAAAACCGATGAAAATCTGTGATCACTTTTATTTCCTATCAAAATTCGATTTTTTGAGCGAAAACATAAAAGTCCATTTTCTGGCTAAATCTGTGATCACTTTTATTTTCTACCAAAATTCGATTTTTGAAGTGAAAACATAAAAGTCCATTTTCTGGCTAAACTATAGGCCCTATGGCAAAAACGATGAAAATCTGTGATCACTTATATTTCCTACCAAAAATCGATTTTTTAAGTGAAAACATAAAAGTCCATTTTCTGGCTAAACTATAGGCCCTAGGGCAAAACGGATTCAAATCTGTGATCACCTTTATTTCCTATCAAAATTCGATTTTTTGAGTGAAAACCTAAAAGTCCATTTTGTGTCTAAACTAGTTTTGTTCTAGTTCTGTTCTAGTTCTGTTCTAGTTCTGTTCTAGATCTGTTCTAGTTCTGTTCTAGTTCTGTTCTAGTTCTGTTCTAGTTCTGTTCTAGTTTGTTCTAGTTCTGTTCTAGTTCTGTTCTAGTTCTGTTCTAGTTCTGTTCTGTTCTGTGTTTCTCTAAGAGATATTGGAGACGAAAAATACTTGTTGCAAATACTTCCAATCACGCAGAAGTGTAAAGCTTGCAGAAGTAGTACACCTAACTTTACTGCTTATTTACTGGACCGTAGTAACCGTCCTCTAAACATTTGTTTAATATTCATACTTTTGTTTTTTCTTTATGGATTTTATTCATTAATTTAATGTACTCTACAATTTCTAATGAAATTAAAAAAAATACCACAACAACTGCAAACAAAAAAAAAAAAAAAACAACTACACATTTTGTTATTAACTTATTTTACAACATGTTTTTATATTTAAATGCGTTTAATGATGACGAATGCGACGTTAAAGTGAATGTTCATTTTGTTGTTGCCACCGCACATGAATGCAACAAATAATATGTTTTTGCCACTTTCAAGAGTCACAGCCATCATCATCGCATTTTGTTCGTTAGTTTGTATGTTTTGTTTATTTTTAATGGATGTGATGAAGTGTGCAGTGTCATGTCTTTTGTAGCGCAGTAGTAGAGTAGAGTTTATTGTCATTTGGGTCATTGTTTAGTCATAAAAAAAAACTAAACAACATTAAAATAGGCAACATTAAAAAATGAGTTTGTTAGCATGTTAATTGTGCTAATTTTTTTGTAATATTTTAAGTTTTTTTTATTTGTTAAACTAAGAAAGTAATAAGGCAAAATGTGTTAAAAAATGTATACGTTTCTGTCATTACACGGTTTATATGAATAAATACTTTAAACATTTTTTTTTAATTTCGACTTAGGCTGTTTGGTTTTGCTATCATAACGTGTAATGTTTTGCGTATTATTTTACCAACATGTTTTTATATGCATATCCTTTGTCATCATAATTAATTCATTTAGTTTTATGAACCTCATGGTCATAAAACTTTTCCATCAAATTAACAAACAAACACTCACTCTCGCAACACACACACACACACACTTATACACAAACATGGTAAATAAATAAATGAATTAATATTTTTATTCATTGTTTCAATCTTGCATTAATTTTCATTCACTTTTGAAATCATCATTAAATTGCAACAAAAAAGTATTATTTACAGTCGTAATAATTTGCAGACATTTAAAGGAAACAAATCTTTAAAAAGCAAAAGCTTAGAGAGGGAAAGAGAGCATAAAAGGAAATGCTTGGGGGAAGGACTCTATAGTATAGATTTTCCTTAAATATCGACTTTTTAGATTCTTCGAAAGCAAAATGTTGAGACAGCTGCTTCTTCATAATTACATCAGTGCTTTCTGGTTATAATTTGAAACGAATTCCCGCCTAGTTCTTCTTTCCATTCAGATTTTAACATTCAATACCTTTAAGCATCTGCCTTAAACACTTTTAAACCCATTAAATTATGGGCATTAATGATTTTGCAAAATGCAAAATAAAAATATTATGAGTTCTTGGAATTGTAAATGAAAAATTAAATTGCAATCTAGAAAAAAACTCTCAAGTATTTGAAATTGTACTCGTGCCTTTTTCTAGGAAACAATACATTTGGCAAAAAACATTTAAAAACTTAGAGTTCTTTTAGTTCCCTCAACAAGCTTTGTGAATAGACACTTTACTTTAAAGCTTTATTAACTTGATAAATTATTTATCCCCCCATGACAAGTTCCAGTGTATACTGAATACAGGTAACATTCCAGGACTGAAAAATTCTGTACTTTAGTACTTTTTTCAGTAATTTTTTATATCGAAATAATACTCACGACATTTTCGTACTTTTCCCCAAATTATAACTTCAATAATTAGTTCTCACAAAGTTCAATAGACCAACCTATAGTCCTGGCCTTTAATGTAGTCCTATAGTCTAGTCCCTATAGTCTAGTCTATAGTCTAGCTTATCTAGTCTATAGCTAGTCCTATTCTGTCTAGAGTCTAGTCCTATAGTCCTAGTCTATAGTCTAGTCTATAGTTAGTCCTATAGTCTAGTCTATAGTCTAGTCTATAGTCTAGTCTATAGTCTAGTCTATAGTCTAGTCTATAGTCTAGTCTATAGTCTAGTCTATAGTCTAGTCTATAGTCTAGTCTATAGTCTAGTCTATAGTCTAGTCTATAGTCTAGTCTATAGTCTAGTCTATAGTCTAGTCTATAGTCTAGTCTATAGTCTAGTCTATAGTCTAGTCTATAGTCTAGTCTATAGTCTAGTCTATAGTCTAGTCTATAGTCTAGTCTATAGTCTAGTCTATAGTCTAGTCTATAGTCTAGTCTATAGTCTAGTCTATAGTCTAGTCTATAGTCTAGTCTATAGTCTAGTCTATAGTCTAGTCTATAGTCTAGTCTATAGTCTATCTAGTCTAGTCTATAGTCTAGTCTATAGTCTAGTCTATAGTCTAGTCTATAGTCTAGTCTAGTCTAGTCTATAGTCTAGTCTATAGTCTAGTCTATAGTCTAGTCTATAGTCTAGTCTATAGTCTAGTCTATAGTCTAGTCTATAGTCTAGTCATAGTCTAGTCTATAGTCTAGTCTATAGTCTAGTCTATAGTCTAGTCTATAGTCTAGTCTATAGTCTAGTCTATAGTCTAGTCTATAGTCTAGTCTATAGTCTAGTCTAGTCTAGTCTATAGTCTAGTCTATAGTCTAGTCTATAGTCTAGTCTATAGTCTAGTCTATAGTCTAGTCTATAGTCTAGTCTATAGTCTAGTCTATAGTCTAGTATATAGTCTAGTCTATAGTCTAGTCTATAGTCTAGTCTATAGTCTAGTCTATAGTCGTCTATAGTCTAGTCTATAGTCTAGTCTATAGTCTAGTCTATCTCTGTCTATAGTCTAGTCTATAGTCTAGTCTATTGTCTAGTCTATAGTCTAGTCTATAGTCTAGTCTATAGTCTAGTCTATAGTCTAGTCTATAGTCTAGTCTATAGTCTAGTCTATAGTCTAGTCTATAGTCTAATCTATAGTCTAGTCTATAGTCTAGTCTATAGTCTAGTCTATAGTCTAGTCTATAGTCTAGTCTATAGTCTAGTCTATAGTCTAGTCTATAGTCTAGTCTATAGTCTAGTCTATAGTCTAGTCTATAGTCTAGTCTAGTCTAGTCTATAGTCTAGTCTATAGTCTAGTTTAGTCTACGGTTTAGTTTAGTCAATAAACTGGTCTATAGTCTAATCTATAATCTAGTCAATAGTCTAACCTGTAGTCTAACATATAGTCTAGTGCATATTTTAGTCTATAGTAGTTTTAAATATGTTCTCTTTTTATAAAGAAAATTTTTCTAATTATTATATTGTCTTCATTTTCAATTTCCAGGTTATCAGCCTTAATGAAACACAAGGATCAATAGAAAAGCTAACATTTGTTAATCACACCGAATGTCATTGTGTCAATCGTTCGAAACAGCGAGCACCCGAATATGCCAGCTCTGGTGCCAAAGAACTTATGGCGAATAATCAAATACCCTATCTAAGACGGGCCACAATACTCAATTGTTATTGTCCCAATTTATTTGAGAAAATTTTACAAGAAGATGGTTTCTGTCGATGTGACTGTTCATCGGGTAATATGGGCTGTGATTGGCTGAAAAGAGGCATGGAACATTTCTCTATGAATGATAGAAAGTAAGTTGGAGAAGAAAGAAAAAATAAATAAAAGTTTTGTACTGGAGAGATTTGGAAAAAATTTTAAAATTTTATATAATTAATTTTCACTTTTTTTCGTTTACTATTTTAGATGTATCTTAGAGGGTCGCTGTAAATTGCCCACCTGTGAATATGGTCAATATATTAAGAAACATGGACGCTGTCCTAGACGAGAGGAAAGACATCTTTCTAGTGATATGGATTGGTGAGCAGTTTTTGTAAGCTTTTCTTAAGCTTTAAAAAGCTTTTGTTTGAATTGAAAGAAAACAACAACTACTTTTGCCAGAAAAGTAAACAATGAAAAAATTAGCTACAAGTTGTGTTGGATTAACACAGATATTTGCTAAAAAACAAAAACACACACATACATAATGTTATTAAACTATAAAAGTATTACAAAATAAATAAATAATTTATTAACTAATGTAGATCTTTTTTGAATTTAAGAAATGTTTAAACAAAAAAATACAAAACAACAAATTACTATACAATAATGATGAACTTGAAAAGTGAATAAAAAAACAAAAACAAATATATTAATTAATTAAATAATTAACTTTAGCTAATACTTACATTCATACATATTTATAATGTTATACGATTATGAAACTATAAAATGAAATTTAAAGAAATTAAATTTAAAATTTATTGATTTTAGTTTTAAAAAAAAAAAGTAAAAATTACCAGCATATCCCTATTGCTCCCTCCTAAAATATAAAAATTTAATTATACTTAAACAAGAAAACAAAATCAAAACTTATAAAAATTATTAATAATAGTAATTTTAGTAAAACTTTTTTCTACTAAACTTTTTTAGTCTGATAATATTATATGAAAAACTTAAAACAAAATTTGAAAAGAAAATTAAGATTATTATTGAATTGTGTCAACCTTTAGAAAAGAAATCCAAAGTTTTGTTTAAGCTTTTCAGCTTAAACTCTAAATAAGCTTCTGCCCTCTGGTCTACAATAAAGAAGCATTAAAATAAGTGGTCTTGCTTAAGGTAAGCAGTAAAGGGAGTTGGTTGAAAGCTTTCCACAGCGCCCTCTAACGCTAAATGTATTTTTTATTGCCATTTTCTCTTTCTTTAAAACCGATTTATATCGCCCCAAACCCACTGTGCTTAGTTTAATGATTTTCTTATAAATTACCTGATGGCGCCTATATGATTGATTATTTATGAAATTACTCAAGAATTTGTTGAACTAAAGACTAAAACTTCTCTAAACTGGTTTCTATTTTTTCTCATTCAATATTTTCAATTATTCAATCAGTACTTTTTACAAAACACGATTTGCAAATCTATTAACAACAATTTAGCAACAAAAAAAACTAAACTTGTTCATTCAGTATTTAAGTTATAATTTGTTAAAAATTATAAACAAATTCAATTCGAAACTACCCAGCACCCAATAGAAAAAGTTTAGAGGACAAACAATACAGATCAAAACAAACCAGCAAAACGCCGATAAAGCTAAACAACACCTAAGCAAAAAGCTCTCTCGTTCTAAGTCACAGAGCAGCTCATCCATCTCTTTTACTCTCAATGCCTGTATTTCATCTAAGATATTTTATTGTTGCCACTAACACTATAAATTTCCTATTGGGTATTAATTTATAACTTGATTTATTTAAATTTTTATTCGATTTTTTTTCCTGACTTATCCATATCATTTCAATTGACACATAAAATATCATAAATATTTCCTTACAAAATTTATCTTGACTTTTTAATTATACTTTTTTAACAACATTTATTATTTGTTATCAAATTATTACATTAAGTTAGAATTTTAAGTGTATAATTCCAATTCCAATATGGTAAAACGACTGGTTTCTAATTATTTTTTATTAGACATTTAAATAATATACGATAAATATTACTAAAACGTTTTGTTATTAACATTTTTAGTAGCAATTTAATCATTTAAATGATAAAGTTAAATTAATTTTTACTTTGTTATTAAACAATGTAAAATGTTCAACTCAAACAAACAAATTATAAAGAAAAAGAGTTGTGTATTTTGTACCCTACAGCAAGTTTAAACAAAATAACAAAATTATGGCAATAATATTTAAAATCTGTAATGATTGGTTTAAATTCACGCGAAATTTCTCTAAGTTTTTTTGAAAACTACAATATGAAAATATTGAACTTTGACACCGAAGACGAGTGTATTATGTTTCCGATTCAATGATAATAACTGATATATGATTCTGTCTAATATATAATTTTAAATTTTTCTAAAGGCTAACCTTTGACCTTTAGTTCAGTTCTGGTTCAGTTCCAGTTCAGTTCTAGTTCAGTTCTAGTTCAGTTCTAGTTTAGTTCTAGTTCAGTTCTAGTTCAGTTCTAGTTCAGTTCTAGTTCAGTTCTAGTTCAGTTCTAGTTCAGCTCTAGTTCAGTTCTAGTTCAGTTCTAGTTCTGTTCTAATTCAGTTCTAGTTCAGTTCTAGTTCAGTTCTAGTTCAGTTATTAAACAATGTAAAATGTTCAACTCAAACAAACAAATTATAAAGAAAAAGAGTTGTGTATTTTGTACCCTACAGCAAGTTTAAACAAAATAGCAAAATTATGGCAATAATATTTAAAATCTGTAATGATTGGTTTAAATTCGCCCGAAATTTCTCTAAGTTTTCTTGAAAACTACAATATGAAAATATTGAACTTAACATCGAAGACTAGTGTATTATGTTTCCGTTTTAAAGATGATATCTGTTATATGATTCTGTCTAAATATAATTTTAAATTTTTTAAAGGCTAACCTTTGACCTGTAGTTCAGTTCTAGTTCAGTTCTAGTTCTAGTTCAGTTCTAGTTCAGTTCTAGTTCAGTTCTAGTTCAGTTCTAGTTCAGTTCTAGTTCAGTTCTTGTTCAGTTCTAGTTCAGTTCTAGTTCAGTTCTAGTTCAGTTCTAGTTCAGTTCTAGTTCAGTTCTAGTTAAGTTCTAGTTAAGTTCTAGTTCAGTTCTAGTTCAGTTCTAGTTCAGTTCTAGTTCAGTTCTAGTTCAGTTCTAGTTCAGTTCTAGTTCAGTTCTAGTTCAGTTCTAGTTCAGTTCTAGTTCAGTTCTAGTTCAGTTCTAGTTCAGTTCTAGTTCAGTTCTAGTTCAGTTCTAGTTCAGTTCTAGTTCAGTTCTTGTTCAGTTCTAGTTCAGTTCTAGTTCAGTTCTAGTTCAGTTCTAGTTCAGTTCTAGTTCAGTTCTAGTTCAGTTCTAGTTCAGTTCTAGTTCAGTTCTAGTTCAGTTCTAGTTCAGTTCTAGTTCAGTTCTAGTTCAGTTCTAGTTCAGTTCTAGTTCAGTTCGTTCAGTTCTAGTTCAGTTCTAGTTCAGTTCTAGTTCAGTTCTAGTTCAGTCTAGTTCAGTTCTAGTTCAGTTCTAGTTCAGTTCTAGTTCAGTTCTAGTTCAGTTCTAGTTCAGTTCTAGTTCAGTTCTAGTTCAGTTCTAGTTCAGTTCTAGTTCAGTTCTAGTTCAGTTCTAGTTCAGTTCTAGTTCAGTTCTAGTTCAGTTCTAGTTCAGTTCTAGTTCAGTTCTAGTTCAGTTCTTAGTTCAGTTCTAGTTCAGTTCTAGTTCAGTTCTAGTTCAGTTCTAGTTCAGTTCTAGTTCAGTTCAGTTAGTTCTAGTTCAGTTCTAGTTCAGTTCTAGTTCAGTTCTAGTTCAGTTCTAGTTCAGTTCTAGTTTCTAGTTCAGTTCTAGTTCAGTTTCTAGTTCAGTTCTAGTTCAGTTCTAGTTCAGTTCTAGTTCAGTTCTAGTTCAGTTCTAGTTCAGTTCTAGTTCAGTTCTAGTTCAGTTCTAGTTCAGTTCTTAGTTCAGTTAGTTCTAGTTCAGTTTAGTTCAGTTCTAGTTCAGTTCTAGTTCAGTTCTAGTTCAGTTCTAGTTCAGTTTAGTTCAGTTCTAGTTCAGTTCTAGTTCAGTTCTAGTTTCAGTTTCTAGTTCAGTTCTAGTTCAGTTCTAGTTCAGTCTAGTTCAGTTCTAGTTCAGTTCTAGTTCAGTTCTAGTTCAGTTTAGTTCAGTTCTAGTTCAGTTCTAGTTCAGTTCTAGTTCAGTTCTAGTTCAGTTTAGTTCAGTTCTAGTTCAGTTCTAGTTCAGTTCTAGTTCAGTTCTAGTTCAGTTCTGTTCAGTTCTAGTTCAGTTCTAGTAGTTCAGTCTAGTGCAGTTCTAGTTCAGTTCTAGTTCAGTTCTAGTTCAGTTCTAGTTCAGTTCTTATAGTTCTAGTTCTAGTTCATTTCTAGTTCAGTTCTAGTTCTGTTCTAGTTCTGTTCTAGTTCTGTTCTAGTCTGTTCTAGTTCTGTTCTAGTTCTGTTCTAGTTCTGTTCTAGTTCTGTAGTTCTGTTCTAGTTCTGTTCTAGTTCTGTTCTAGTTCTGTTCTAGTTCTGTTCTAGTTCTGTTCTAGTTCTGTTCTAGTTCTGGTCTAGTTCTGTTCTAGTTCTGTTCTAGTTCTGTTCTAGTTCTGTTCTAGTTCTGTTCTAGTTCTGTTCTAGTTCTGTTCTAGTTCTGTTCTAGTTCTGTTCTAGTTCTGTTCTAGTTCTGTTCTAGTTCTGTTCTAGTTCTGTTCTAGTTCTGTTCTAGTTCTGTTCTAGTTCTGTTCTAGTTCTGTTCTAGTTCTGTTCTAGTTCTGTTCTAGTTCTGTTCTAGTTCTGTTCTAGTTCTGTTCTAGTTCTGTTCTAGTTCTGTTCTAGTTCTGTTCTAGTTCTAGTTCTGTTCTAGTTCTGTTCTAGTTCTGTTCTAGTTCTAGTTCTGTTTCTAGTTCTGTTCTAGTTCTGTTCTAGTTCTGTTCTAGTTCTGTTCTAGTTCTGTTCTAGTTCTGTTCTAGTTCTGTTCTAGTTATTCTAGTTCTGTTCTAGTTCTGTTCTAGTTCTGTTCTAGTTCTGTTCTAGTTCTGTTCTAGTTCTGTTCTAGTTCTGTTCTAGTTCTGTTCTAGTTCTGTTCTAGTTCTGTTCTAGTTCTGTTCTAGTTCTGTTCTAGTTCTGTTCTAGTTCTGTTCTAGTTCTGTTCTAGTTCTGTTCTAGTTCTGTTCTAGTTCTGTTCTAGTTCTGTTCTAGTTCTGTTCTAGTTCTGTTCTAGTTCTGTTCTAGTTCTGTTCTAGTTCTGTTCTAGTTCTGTTCTAGTTCTGTTCTAGTTTCTGTTCTAGTTCTGTTCTAGTTCTGTTCTAGTTCTGTTCTAGTTCTGTTCTAGTTCTGTTCTAGTTCTGTTCTAGTTCTTTTCTAGTTCTGTTCTAGTTCTGTTCTAGTTCTGTTCTAGTTCTGTTCTAGTTCTGTTCTAGTTCTGTTCTAGTTCTGTTCTAGTTCAGTTCAAGTTCAGTTCAGTTGTAGTGCTGTTCTAGCTCTGTTTTAGTTCGGTGCTATTTTGTTGTAGTTCTGCTCTTCATTTTAATCACGTTGAAGGGTACAAAATATTCATGAATATCTCTTTTTAAATTTTAATTTAATTTCTTTACCCTCAAGTTAAAAAGTCTAGAATTAAACTTAACAATTGTGAATATATTATTTTTATAGAATTTTTTATTATTGTCATTAGAATTTAAAATATTTTCTTAAAAATTAACTTTCATAATATTCATTGTAATTATCTTTATTGTTTTTTTAAGTTTTTTTTACATAAATTTAAGTTCGATTAATTTTAGGTAATTATAAAAATCTAGTCGCAATTAATTAAAAAAAACAAGCATTTATATATATGAAAAAATGTATTAATTTAAAGATTTTTGTTAATAATGAAAAAAGTAAAAAATACTGCCTCCTTACCTTAAATCCTCTCCTAGAAACCCCACCAAATATATGTTTATGTTGTTTAGCCATTCCCTTAAAAAAAAAGAAAGAAAATTGAGACAAATTTAAGAATAAATTTAAAGAAATTTTAAACCATAATAAAAGTAGAAAATAAAATTACTTAAATTGCAGAGAAATTTTTTTTAAATAAATTTATGCATTTAAAATTCAGCCTGATTAAATATAATTTAATTTTTAAGTTTTTTTTTCTCGATTAATAATAACTTTAATTTGTAGTTAAAATTAATTTGATATATATTTTTATATTTAAAAAAATATTAAATATAATTTTTCCATTGTATCATAAAATTCAAGTTAAATATTAAGCAACATTATCATCATCATTTCACTTTTAATTTTTATTGTAATAATTTTAATAAATATTTTATTTATGTTATAATTTTTTCTCTTTTTATAAGCACTGACTAATCTCTTGTTATTTTTATAATTTTTTTAATATTATTATTTTAACTATTTTTTTATGTTTATTTTTTAATAAAACTTAAATTATGTTTATTTTACTCAAAATACTTACGAATACATAATGAAAAGCAATAAATTTTGTTTTTTTATATATTAAATTTTGATTATAAAAATATTATTGTAATTGAACAATAGCAATAAAATAATTATATTGATATTAATAACAAAAAAACGACAACCAGAAAAAAACCCCTATAAATAAATATTATGAATTATGAAAATTAATGAAAACAAAATTTTGTGTTTTAATATTTTAAATATGGCAAAAATATTAATAAATTATTTTTCAGATAAACCTTTTTTTTAACCAAAAACCCAGCAACTTTCTTCATATCGACACAATAGTCTAATTTAAAAAAGTATTCGAGACTTATAACTCTACTAAGACAAACAAGGTTATGACTCGGCTTAGCCAAACTGTTTTTGTTTATATTTTTCTTAAAAATTAGTTTTCTGTTTGTTTAACAATTAGTTTTAAATTATATTTTTCAAACTGACTTAACTTTTCGATAATACTTTTGTTTATTTTAACAAGAAATATAAGAAGATTTCGTAAAAAAATCTTCTTATATTTCCATTTTACAAAGGAATTAAATATTTTGTTAGTTTTTGAACAGGAAACAGGATCTTCTTCGGTTTCTGCAAATTAAAATAAATCACAAAACTTATGTGCAATATAAAAGTTTTTTTTTTTCAAATTTTCCTATTTTTTAGAAGAAAAAAAAAACTTTAAAAGTTACATTTAGGAAAACACTTACAATCAACATAGTTTTTTTGTACTTACTGTATATCAGTAAAGTACTTGTGCTTAGAATATAAGATACATATGTATGTTTATTTTTATTTGTGTAAGTGTCTGTCTTCCTATCAATGTATTTTATATATTCAAACTGAATACACAGTTAGACTATCGAATTTATATATTAGACAGATCCAAAATGGGGGATGTACAAGAATAAATATATTTACAACTTGTTGGCTTTATTGTTAAAGTCATGAATTGTTTATCTCGAAAAAATCATAAATATAGCCGAAATGACACAAATTTGAAAGTGCTTATGTGAGAAGTGGAAAATTTTTGTTTAAGTTTCTCCCTAATACTAAATACTTTACATATTCAAAAACGCAACAATAACAGAACAAACCCAACAGTCTTTACTATAGACTAAAATATAGACTAGACTAGACTACAGACTAGACTATAGACTAGACTAGACTATAGTCAAGACTATAGACTAGACTATAGACTAGACTATAGGCTAGACTATAGATTAGACTATAGGCTAAAATACAGACCAGAATATAGACTAGACTATAGACTAGAATATAGACAAGACTAAAGACTAGACTATAGACTAGACTATGTACTAGACTATATACTAGACTATATACTAGACTATAGACTAGACTATAGACTAGACTATAGACTAGACTATAGACTAGACTATAGACTAGACTATAGACTAGACTATAGACTAGACTATAGACTAGACTATAGACTAGACTATGGACTAGACTATAGACTAGACTATAGACTAGACTAGAGACTAGACTATAGACTAGACTATAGACTAGACCATAGACTAGACTATAGACTAGACTATAGACTAGACTATAGGACTAGACTATAGACTAGACTATAGACAAGACTATAGACCAGACTATAGACCAGACTATAGACTAGACTAAAGACTAGACTATAGACTAGACTATAGACTAGACTATAGACTAGACTATAGACTAGACTATAGACTAGACTATAGACTAGACTATAGACTAGACTATAGGACTAGACTATAGACTAGACTAGAGACTAAATTATAGACTAGACTATAGACTAGACTATAGACTAGGACTATAGACTAGACTATAGACTAGACCATAGACTAGACTATAGACTAGACTATAGACTAGACTCTAGACTAGACTATAGACTAGACTATAGACTAGACTATAGACTAGACTATAGACTAGACTATAGACTAGACTATAGACTAGACTATAGACTAGACTATAGACTAGACTATAGACTAGACTATAGACTAGACTATAGACTAGACTATAGACTAGACTATAGACTAGACTATAGACTAGACTATAGACTAGACTATAGACCTAGACTATAGACTAGACTATAGACTAGACTAAGACTAGACTAGACTGATAGACTAGACTATAGACTAGACTATAGACTAGACTATAGACTAGACTATAGACTAGACTATAGACTAGACTATAGACTAGACTATAGACTAGACTATAGACTAGACTATAGACTAGACTATAGACTAGACTATAGACTAGATATAGACTAGACTATAGACTAGACTATAGACTAGACTATAGACTAGACTATAGACTAGACTATAGACTAGACTATAGACTAGACTATAGACTAGACTATAGACTAGACTATAGACTAGACTATAGACTAGACTATAGACTAGACTAAGACTAGACTATAGAGTAGAGACTATATACTAGACATAGACTAGACTATAGACTAGACTATAGACTGACTATAGACTAGACTATAGACTAGACTATAGAGTAGACTATAGACTAGACTATAGACTAGACTATAGACTAGACTATAGACTAGACTATAGACTAGACTATAGACTAGACTATAGACTAGACTATGACTAGACTATAGACTAGACTATAGACTAGACTATAGACTAGACTATAGACTAGACATAGACTAGACTATAGACTAGACTATAGACTAGACTATAGACTAGACTATAGACTAGACTATAGACTAGACTATAGACTAGACTATAGACTAGACTATAGACTAGACTATAGAATAGACTATAGACTAGACTATAGACTAGACTAAGACTAGACCATAGACTAGACTATAGACTAGACTATAGACTAGACTATAGACTAGACTATAGACTAGACTATAGACTAGACTATAGACTAGACTATAGACTAGACTATAGACCAGACTATAGACTAGACTATAGACTAGACTATAGACTAGACTATAGACTAGACTATAGACTAGACTATAGACTAGACTATAGACTAGACTATAGACTAGACTATAGACTAGACTATAGACTAGACTATAGACTAGACTATAGACTAGACTATAGACTAGACTATAGACTAGACTAGACTAGACTATAGACTAGACTATAGACTAGACTATAGACTAGACTATAGACTAGACTATAGACTAGACCATAGACTAGACTATAGACTAGACTATAGACTAGACTATAGACTAGACTATAGACTAGACTTTAGACTAGACTATAGACTAGACTATAGACTAGACTATAGACTAGACTATAGACTAGACTATAGACTAGACAATAGACTAGACTATAGACTAGACTATAGACTAGACTATAGACTAGACTATAGACTAGACTATAGACTAGACTATAGACTAGACTATAGACTAGACTATAGACTAGACTATAGACTAGACTATAGACTAGACTATAGACTAGACTATAGACTAGACTATAGACTAGACTATAGAATAGACTATAGACTAGACTATAGACCAGACTATTGACTAGACTATAGACTAGACTATAGACTAGACTATAGACTAGACTATAGACTAGACTATAGACTAGACTATAGACTAGACTATAGACCAGACTATAGTCTAGACTATAGACTAGACTAGACTATAGACTAGACTAGACTATAGACTAGACTAGACTAGACTAGACTAGACTAGACTAGACTAGACTAGACTAGACTATAGACGACTAGACTAGACTATAGACTAGACTAGACTATAGACTAGACTATAGACTAGACTATAGACTAGACTATAGACTAGACTAGACTATAGACTAGACTATAGACTAGACTATAGACTAGACTATAGACTAGACTATAGACTAGACTATAGACTAGACTATAGACTAGACTATAGACTAGACTATAGACTAGACTATAGACTAGACTATAGACTAGACTATAGACTAGACTATAGACTAGACTATAGACTAGACTATAGACTAGACTATAGACTAGACTATAGACTAGACTATAGACTAGACTATAGACTAGACTAGACTATAGACTAGACTATAGACTAGACTATAGACTAGACTATAGACTAGACTATAGACTAGACTTAGACTAGACTATAGACTAGACTATAGACTAGACTATAGACTAGACTATAGACTAGACTATAGACTAGACTATAGACTAGACTATAGACTAAACTATAGACTAGACTATAGACTAGACTATAGACTAGACTATAGACTAGACTATAGACTAGACTATAGACTAGACTATAGACTAGACTATAGACGACTATAGACTAGACTATAGACTAGACTATAGACTAGACTATAGACTAGACTATAGACTAGACTATAGACTAGACTATAGACTAGACTATAGACTAGACTATAGACTAGACTATAGACTAGACTATAGACTAGACTATAGACTAGACTATAGACTAGACTATAGACTAGACTATAGACTAGACTATAGACTAGACTATAGACTAGACTATAGACTAGACTATAGACTAGACTATAGACTAGACTATAGACTAGACTATAGACTAGACTATAGACTAGACTATAGACTAGACTATAGACTAGACTATAGACTAGACTATAGACTAGACTATAGACTAGACTATAGACTAGACTATAGACTAGACTATAGACTAGACTATAGACTAGACTATAGACTAGACTATAGACTAGACTATAGACTAGACTATAGACTAGACTATAGACTAGACTAGACTAGACTATAGACTAGACTATAGACTAGACTATAGACTAGACTATAGACTAGACTATAGACTAGACTATAGACTAGACTATAGACTAGACTATAGACTAGACTATAGACTAGACTATAGACTAGACTATAGACTAGACTATAGACTAGACTATAGACTAGACTATAGACTAGACTATAGACTAGACTATAGACTAGACTATAGACTAGACTATAGACTAGACTAGACTAGACTATAGACTAGACTATAGACTAGACTATAGAGACTAGACTATAGACTAGACTATAGACTAGACTATAGACTAGACTATAGACTAGACTATAGACTAGACTATAGACTAGACATAGACTAGACTATAGACTAGACATAGACTAGACTATAGACTAGACTATAGACGACTATAGACTAGACTAGACTAGACTATAGACTAGACTATAGACTAGACTATAGACTAGACTATAGACTATACTATAGACTAGACTATAGACTAGACTATAGACTAGACTATAGACTAGACTATAGACTAGACTATAGACTAGACTATAGACTAGACTATAGACTAGACTATAGACTAGACTATAGACTAGACTATAGACTAGACTATAGACTAGACTATAGACTAGACTATAGACCAGACTATTGACTAGACTATAGACTAGACTATAGACTAGACTATAGACTAGACTATAGACTAGACTATAGACTAGACTATAGACTAGACTATAGACAGACTATAGTCTAGACTATAGACTAGACTAGACTATAGACTAGACTAGACTATAGACTAGACTAGACTAGACTAGACTAGACTACTAGACTATAGACTAGACTAGACTAGACTAGACTATAGACTAGACTAGACTATAGACTAGACTAGACTATAGACTAGACTATAGACTAGACTATAGACTAGACTATAGACTAGACTATAGACTAGACTATAGACTAGACTATAGACTAGACTATAGACTAGACTATAGACTAGACTATAGACTAGACTATAGACTAGACTATAGACTAGACTATAGACTAGACTATAGACTAGACTATAGACTAGACTATAGACTAGACTATAGACTAGACTATAGACTAGACTATAGACTAGACTATAGACTAGACTATAGACTAGACTATAGACTAGACTATAGACTAGACTATAGACTAGACTATAGACTAGACTATAGACTAGACTATAGACTAGACTATAGACTAGACTATAGACTAGACTATAGACTAGACTATAGACTAGACTATAGACTAGACTATAGACTAGACTATAGACTAGACTATAGACTAGACTATAGACTAGACTATAGACTAGACTATAGACTAGACTATAGACTACTAGACTAGACTATAGACTAGACTATAGACTAGACTATAGACTAGACTATAGACTAGACTATAGACTAGACTATAGACTAGACTATAGACTAGACTATAGACTAGACTATAGACTAGACTATAGACTAGACTATAGACTAGACTATAGACTAGACTATAGACTAGACTATAGACTAGACTATAGACTAGACTATAGACTAGACTATAGACTAGACTATAGACTAGACTATAGACTAGACTATAGACTAGACTATAGACTAGACTATAGACTAGACTATAGACTAGACTATAGACTAGACTAGACTAGACTAGACTATAGACTAGACTTAGACTAGACTATAGACTAGACTATAGACTAGACTATAGACTAGACTATAGACTAGACTATAGACTAGACTATAGACTAGACTAAGACTAGACTAGACTATAGACTAGACTATAGACTAGACTATAGACTAGACTATAGACTAGACTATAGACTAGGCTATAGACTAGACTATAGACTAGACTATAGACTAGACTATAGACTAGACTATAGACTAGACTATAGACTAGACTATAGACTAGACTATAGACTAGACTATAGACTAGACTATAGACTAGACTATAGACTAGACTATAGACTAGACTATAGACTAGACTAGACTAGACTATAGACTAGACTATAGAATAGACTAGACTATAGACTAGACTATAGACTAGACTATAGACTAGACTAGACTATAGACTAGACTATAGACTAGACTATAGACTAGACTATAGACTAGACTATAGACTAGACTATAGACTAGACTATAGACTAGACTATAGACTAGACTTTAGACTAGACTATAGACTAGACTATAGACTAGACTATAGACTAGACTATAGACTAGACTATAGACTAGACTATAGACTAGACTATAGACTAGACTATAGACTAGACTATAGGCTAGACTATAGACTAGGCTATAGACTAGACTATAGACTAGACTATATACTAGACTATAGACTAGACTACAGACTAGACTATAGACTAGACTACAGACTAGACTAGACTATAGACTAGAATATAGACTCTAGTCTACTATTCTCCAGTCTAACCTATAGTCCAGTCTGTAGTATAGTCTATATTCGAGTCTATAGTCTAGTCTATTTTCTAGTTTGTAGTCTATAGTGTAGTCTATGGTCTAGTCTGTAGTCTACTCTATACTCTGGTCTATATTCTAGTCTATACTCTAGCCTATATTCTAGTCTAGTCTATATCTTAGTCTATAGTGTTGTCAAGAGCCTAGTCTATAGTCTAATCTATATTGTAGTATATAGTCTAGTCTGTAGCATATTATATAGCCTAGTCTACAGTCTAGTCTATATTCTAGTCGATAGACTAGTCTGTAGCTTAGTATGTAGTCTAGTAATAGTATAGTATATAGTGTAATGTATATTCTAGTCTATATCCTAGTATTTAGCCTAGTCTTTATAGCCTTTAACCTTGGGTATAGTCTAGTATATAGCTTTTAATTAGTTTAATCTATTATAGTCTTAACTAGAGTATATATTCTAGTATATAATCTTAATATAAATAGAAGAATTATACTTTGGTACAGAACCCCGCAGACTGCAGGGTTACACATAAAAATATATGTGTATGTAGGTTTGTTTATACACTTACTTACATACATACTGCTCTAAACAAAAAAAAGAGACCCTTAAGCACTGGTTGCTTTCAAATTTATAGAATTTAAAATGAAACTGAAACTACAGCCGGTTTAAATATAACGAAAAGGATGCGTTTGAAAATGTTACACAAAAATAAAAATTCACAAACAGAAAACAACAAAATAACCCTGCAGTTCGACAAAGAGTCAATGCATAGGAAAAAGACAGTGATTTCCACCTATGTTAAACCCCCTAGTGGGATCTATTTCGTCTTTCGAGTACATCCGTCTCTTTGTAAACGAGAGAGAAGGTAATCGTCACTTTAGTGTCCCCTTTGTAAGCGAGAGAGGGGACACTTAAAAAACACTTGTCTGTCTCTTTGTAACCTATGGGTGACGATTAACTTCCTCGTAGGACAAGCACATGTTAAAATAGCTAGTCACCTGGACATACGGTGGCTATGGGGTAACCCTATGTGGTAGGCTAAATAGGGAGTTCGGGACTGTCCGCCCGAACTGCTGGGAACTTAATGTTACATTTTTATGTGAATTTTTATGTGTGTGTGTGTGTGATTTTTTAACATCTCTATCTACGGGACCTGTAAAATAACCGTATAACTATACAATTCCTTTAAAATATACATTGCGTTTTTGCCCAAAAGGTAAATGGCGCCTGGTAGCACAATTACATATATATTTTTTTAAGCATTTATTTGTATGACAGAGGACCACAAACATAAAAAATACATACATAATGTTTAAAACGTCCAAGAGTCGTTAAAATAATACTTTGCTCGTACTATAGTGTGACAAAAAGACTTCCAGCCAATTTGTTGTTATGAAATAAAAATCGTCATAAAAAAATAAAAATTTGTATGAGAAATTATGTATGTAAATATGTAAATTTTTATAACGAAATAATATTTTTAACACACATGACTGCAGTTGAAATTCAAATGATTGCAACATGTGTGGCAACAACAAACTAGATGTTACGTAAACTACAAATATAAATGTGATTTGAAATAAAAGAATTCTTTAAAATAAATGAAATTATAACTGAAATATAAACGGGAAAAGGAAACACTTTTGTCAAACTTATTTAGAGGAATTAAAAAAAGCTTTTAAAAGTTTTCAAATAACGTTGAAATATTATTAAGATAAAAAATTGTAATTTGCTATTTTTGATTAAATAATATTATAATCAATTGAGAGGAGGTGTTAAACACAAATTTGTTAATATCTTATCTTAGTAATTCTGCAATTATTTGCATAATTAGTTTTATTTAAAAAGTTTCATATGAAAAAGTTTATTTTTCTAACAGCAATAACAAGTCAGTTTTTGGCAAGAATTAAGCACACGTGGCATGACTATATAATTTTTTAAAACCACACTCTGTTTTTCTACTTTTAAACAGCCAAAAAAGTGACAACATTTTCAATTTGTTACAACAACCGAAAGCGTTCAAAATAAATGATTTTTACTTTAAATTTTAATACGTTGTTAGTCTGCTTTAAAAAGCGACACGCTTTTAACTGATTTTCCATTCACCATGGCCCGTAAAGCAAAGAAATAATCGAAAACCAAAGCCAAAAAAAAAAAGAAAAACAAAAACAAAAGTAACAAAAGTAATGAATAGAAATAACATGAAATACATTGTCTTTAGCAGACATAAGCCACTAAATTAATTTAAACTTTATTACTTGTTACAATTACAAGCCATGTTAAATGGAATTTATTACCAAAAAAACCAAAACGCAAAAAAGCCCCCTCAGTCATAATAATTGCTTTTCCAACACACTCTGTCTAAACATTAAAACAATATATTTATGGTCACCAGCGCTAAACGGCTAAGTCAACTTAAGATATACTCATCACTAAAATAAAATTCACTTATCTCTGACTTAGTTTGTACGCAGTCTAGTCTATAGTCTAGTCTATAGTCTAGTCTATAGTCTAGTCTATAGTGTAGTCTATAGTCTAGTCTATAGTCTAGTCTCTAGTCTAGTCGCTAGTATAGTCTATAGTCTAGTCTATAGTCTAGTCTATAGTCTAGTCTATAGTCTAGTATCTATAGTCTAGTCTATAGTCTAGTCTATAGTCTAGTCTATAGTCTAGTAAGTCTAGTCTATAGTCTAGTCTATAGTCTAGTTCTATTATGTCTTAGTCTAGTCTAGTCTAGTCTATAGTCTAGTCTATAGTCTAGTCTATAGTCCTAGTCTATAGTCTAGTCTATAGTCTAGTCTATAGTCTAGTCTATAGTCTAGTCTATAGTCTAGTCTATGTCTAGTCTATAGTCTAGTCTATAGTCTAGTCTATAGTCTAGTCTATAGTCTAGTCTATAGTCTAGTCTATAGTCTAGTCTATAGTCTAGTCTATAGTCTAGTCTATAGTCTAGTCTATAGTCTAGTCTATAGTCTAGTCTATAGTCTAGTCTATAGTCTAGTCTATAGTCTAGTCTATAGTCTAGTCTATAGTCTAGTCTATAGTCTAGTCTATAGTCTAGTCTATTCTATAGTCTAGTCTATAGTCTATTCTATAGTCTAGTCTATAGTCTAGTCCTATAGTCTAGTCTATAGTCTAGTCTATAGTCTAGTCTATAGTCTAGTCTATAGTCTAGTCTATAGTCTAGTCTATAGTCTAGTCTATAGTCTAGTCTATAGTCTAGTCTATAGTCTAGTCTATAGTCTAGTCTATAGTCTAGTCTATAGTCTAGTCTATAGTCTAGTCTATAGTCTAATCTATAGTCTAGTCAATAGTCTAGTCTATAGTCTAGTCTATAGTCTAGTCTATAGTCTAGTCAATAGTCTAGTCTATAGTCTAGTCTATAGTCTAGTCATATAGTCTAGTCTATAGTCTAGTCTATAGTCTAGTCTATAGTCTAGTCTATAGTCTAGTCTATCGTCTAGTCTATAGTCTAGTCTATAGTCCTAAGTCTATAGTCGAGTCTATAGTCTAGTCTATAGTCTAGTCTATAGTCTAGTCTATAGTCTAGTCTAGTCTAGTCTATAGTCTAGTCTATAGTCTAGTCTATAGTCTAGTCTATAGTCTAGTCTATAGTCTAGTCTATAGTCTAGTCTATAGTCTAGTCTATAGTCTAGTCTATAGTCTAGTCTATAGTCTAGTCTATAGTGTAGTCTATAGTCTAGTCTATAGTCTAGTCTATAGTCTAGTCTATAGTCTAGTCTATAGTCTAGTCTATAGTCTAGTCTATAGTCTAGTCTATAGTCTAGTCTATAGTCTAGTCTATAGTCTAGTCTAGTCTATAGTCTAGTCTATAGTCTAGTCTATAGTCTAGTCTATAGTCTAGTCTATAGTCTAGTCTATAGTCTAGTCTATAGTCTAGTCTATAGTCTAGTCTGTAGTCTAGTCTATAGTCTAGTCTATAGTCTAGTCTATAGTCTAGTCTATAGTCTAGTCTATAGTCTAGTCTATAGTCTAGTCTATAGTCTAGTCTATAGCCTAGTCTATAGTCTAGTCTATAGTCTGGTTTATAGTCCAGTCTATAGTCTGGTTTATAGTCCAGTCTATAAATTAGACTATAGTCTAGTCTCTAGTCTAGTCTCTAGTTTATTCTATAGTCTAGTCTATAATGTAATCTTTCCTCACTTTAAAAAGTCTAGTCTATAGTTTAATCTTTCCTCATTTTAAAGAAGTGCTTTTCTCGGTCATTTGATTTTCGACTTAGTCAGTTATAACTTGAGAACACATAGGCTCTTTGTGGTTATTCATACCTCCTCTTTACAGTTTTCTCCTTTGCGCCTATTTGTATTTTTTATTTTATTGACATGCATTTATAGGAATGGGAGTTGTTTTTTTTTTCTATTTTTTTTTTCACTTATAAATTGTTCTACTCCCACGCTTTTTTCCCAAAAAAAAAAAAAACAAATACCCTTTAGGCGCCTTTTGACATCACAGTCGCAAAGTAACAACAAAAACACTTAAACAAAAAAGAAGAAATCATTTGGCACCCATATTCATAAAGGAAAACCCTGTCGTCAAAATGTGTTCACAGAAAATCTAATACAACAACCATCCCGAATTATCTGTCTGGTTTAAAGGAAAATAAAGAAAACTATAAAAATAACAGCAACAAAACAGTTAAATGTATTAAACATTTTTCTATAAAGAAAATCCCACTGCAATTGACTACAAGATCATAACATGAAAGACTCATTTATTCGGTGTGAATTAATGGAAACTTACAGTGTCAAAAAGAAAAGGAAAAAAATAGATTGTAACACAGAAACATACCGACGACAACATTCATACTAAGAAGAATGGTTGCAAAGAGACTCCTTAGTCTATTAGCACCTCCAGTTTGGTTTATAGTTCATGTGCGATACTCATATTTAAAGGCGGTATTTCTTCTTTCAATCTTTTAAACATATATACTAACAAAGTTACTGTGTTAACATACATACTGATGTTTAAAACAGTTAGGCGAATGTTTCTAATTTCGTGCATAAGTGTTTGAGCAGGATCATCAACCGATACAGTGGAGTCGACTACAGTCTCGTCTATCCTAGACAACAGAAGAGATTACAGTATACAGACTACAGTCGATATTATAGACTAGACTATCCACCATACTATATACTAGACTATACTATAGTCATGAGTTACGACAATAGACTATATTCCAGTCTATAGTTCACACTATATGCCAGACTATAAAAAGGACTATAGACCACACTTTAAACTGGAATATAGTCTAGACTACAAACTAGACTCTAGTCCACACTTAAGACTAGACTACTGAACATACTGTAGTCATTCCGATTTTTACTACAAATACAATTTTGCACTAAAAATCTGACTTTTTACACTAGACTATAGTCCATGCTATAGACTAGACTCTACTTCAGGTAGACTAGACTATAGTCCAGACTTAGACTAGACTATAGTGCAGACTATACACTAGACTATAGTCCAGACCATAGACTAGACATAGTCCAGACTATAGACTAGTCTATAATCCAGACTATAGACTAGAATATAGTCCAGACTGTAGACTAGACTATATTCCAGAATCTAGACTAGACTATAATCCAGACTATAGTCCAGACTTTAGACCACACTAAAGCCCAGACTTCAGTCTAGACTATTGTCCAGACTAGACTTAAGTCCAGATTATAGACAAGACTATAGTCCACACTAGACTATTGTCCAGACTATAGACTAGACTTAAGTCCAGACCATAGACTAGCCATAGTTCATACCATAGACTTGTCCATAGTACAGACTATAGACTAGTCCTTAGTCCAGACTATAGACCAGACTACACTCTAGACTATAGACTAGACTTAAGTTCAGACCATAGACTAGACATAGTTCATACCATAGACTTGTCCATAGTCCATACTATAGACTAGTCCATAGTCCAGACTATAGACTAGTACATAGTCCAGACTATAGACTACTCCATAGACCAGACTATTGACTAGTCCATAGTCCAGACTATAGACTACAATATAGTCTAGACTATAGACCAGACTATAATCCAGACTATAGTCCATAATTTAGACCACACTATAGTCCAGACTATAGACCAGACTACAGTCTAGACTATTGTCCAGATTATAATCCAGACTATAGTCCAGACTTTAGCCCACACTATAGTCCAGACTATAGACCAGACTACAGTCTAGACTATTGTCCAGACTAGACTTAAGTCCAGACTATAGACTAGACTATAGTCCACACTATACTATTGTCCAGTCTATAAACTAGACTATAGTCCACACTAGACTATTGCCCAGACTATAGGCTAGACTTAAGTCCAGACCATAGACTAGACATAGTTCATATTACTGACTTGTTATTGTCCAGACTATAGACTACTCCATAGTCCAGACTATAGGCTAGACTAAAGACTAGACTATTCTAGACTATTGTCCAGACTATAGTCTAGAATATTGTCCAAAATTTAGACTGGACTAGATTCCTCACTATAGACTAGACTAGAGTCCTCACTATGGACTAGAATATAGTTCAGACTATAGACTAAACTAGAGTCTAAACTAGACTATAGTCCACACTATAAACTATACTATATATAGACCAGACTATAGACCAGAATATAGTCCAGACTATAGACTAGACTATAGTCCAGACTATAGAATAGACTATAGTTCAGGCTATAGACTAGACTATAGTCCAGATTAGACCAGATTCTATACTACAGTCTAGACTAATGTCCAGACTATAGTCTAGAATATTGTCCAAAATTTAGACTGAACCATAGTCAAGAATATATACTAGACTATAGTCCACACTATAGACTAGGCAATAGTCCAAACTATAGACTAGATTATAGTCCAGACTAAGTTCAGTTCAGACTATAGTCTAGGTTAGAGTTTAGTCCAGACTAGAGTATAGTCCATCCATCTAAACTATGGACTGTAGTCTGAAATTTTCATTTAAACTAAAAATAAAATTATTCACTTTACATCGAATTTTTTGCAAAAAATTAGATTTTTACTTAAAAGTGGATTTCTACTAAAAATTCCATTTTTTCACTGTGCATTAAACAGCTTCATGTTCTTTACACTCTGGCATATGTATTATTTTAATAAATGTATGGCCCTCACTGCATTCAAGATTTCTTGTCCTCTCGCTTAATAGTACAACAAAAAAAGCTGGTTTATGGCAGGCAGCGCTTCAAAACAAAAAAGACTGTTAGAAGAAAATCTGTTTAAATAAATTTCATTTTATACTTTTTTATTTGGTTGTTACTTTTTTTCTGATTTCATTTTTATTCCTTTGCCAGAGAGAAAGAAAGGAGTGTTTCTTCGTATATTTTTATTATATTTTAAAATGCAGTCAAGTCATTAACAAATTTATGTTAATCAGCTGGAGAAAAAGTCATCTGATGTCATCAAAATAAAATTTAATCATTCATACTCAAAGGTAGATTGGCATTAAATCTAACGAATAAACGAACGAAAATAATAATTAAAAACTTAATGGCAATTGGCTTAAAAGGTGTCAAATTTCTATAAAGTGTAATAAAAACAGTAGAAATTTGGTTAGGTTTTTTTATTAGAAAAGAAATTAAACTGAAAGTAAAAAGTTTTCTAAGTATGCAATATTTACTAGGAAGTAATTAAACCTAAAAGTGTGCAATGATTTTGGTTAAAAGCACTTAACGAACGATTAATTGTAGACGGGTCTTAAATGAGGCAAATATTGTAAAATGAAATGGAATCAGGGAATCAGCGGATAAGCAAATAACCCGGTTAATATGGTTACTAAATAGCAATAAATAAGCAGTAGTTAATCCTGCAAATATGCAATACTTATTTATAAAAACATTTGTAAAATTTAACCCTCTATTTGTGTGAAATAGCCTTAATATCTACAAGTATTATTACAAGTATTGATTCGTACGATCCCCCTAATGACCATGGCTCTAAATTAAAACAAAATAAAATTGTTAATCAAAAAGTTTAACAACTCAAAATTATCAATTACACACATTAATTTCATTTTTTTTACTTTTCTTTAGCAAATTGCAAAAAATTCTTGATGACAAAACAAACATGCATTAACAAAATTTTTAATTTATCTCTCTAGTCGAAGTGTCTGTCTAAATTTGTTGCATACAACATACAGCTGGGGCCTAACGAGACAAAATTTTTATTTACTTGTACATTTTTTGGCCAAGTAAGTATTCAACATCATTTACTGCACACAAACCAAAGCCAGTCAGACAGTCGGCGAACCAGACACCTCTACCGCCAACCAAAATCAAACAACACCTAAAATTATTTCTCAAGTACTAGAGGATCAGTGTGAGATCAAGTAAATTGCAAGTGCAAAACGAATTTTTAGTCTAATAAAAGCGACATTTGCGACATGTAAAATGCCAACAGTTTTAATGAATTCATGGACAGTGAAGGAAATTTATATGGGTGTCAAGGAAAAAAATAAAGAAAAACATAATTTCGGAAGCAATTTGGGTTTAATGTTAGAACTAGAAATAAGTCAGAAAGAAGTTTAATACTGAACTATTAATAAACTTGAACTGAACTAGAACTGAAATAGTACTCAACTAGAACTGAACTAGAACTGAACTAGAACTGAACTAGAACTGAACTAGAACTGAACTAGAACTGAGCTAGAACTGAACTAGAACTGAACTAGAACTGAACTAGAACTGAACTAGAACTGAACTAGAACTGAACTAGAACTGAACTAGAACTGAACTAGAACTGAACTAGAACTGAACTAGAACTGAACTAGAACTGAACTAGAACTGAACTAGAACTGAACTAGAACTGAACTAGAACTGAACTAGAACTGAACTAGAACTGAACTAGAACTGAACTAGAACTGAACTAGAACTGAACTAGAACTGAACTAGAACTGAACTAGAACTGAACTAGAACTGAACTAGAACTGAACTAGAACTGAACTAGAACTGAACTAGAACTGAACTAGAACTGAACTAGAACTGAACTAGAACTGAACTAGAACTGAACTAGAACTGAACTAGAACTGAACTAGAACTGAACTAGAACTGAACTAGAACTGAACTAGAACTGAACTAGAACTGAACTAGAACTGAACTAGAACTGAACTAGAACTGAACTAGAACTGAACTAGAACTGAACTAGAACTGAACTAGAACTGAACTAGAACTGAACTGGAACTGAACTAGAACTGAACTAGAACTGAACTGGAACTGAACTAGAACTGAACTAGAACTGAACTAGAACTGAACTGGAACTGAACTAGAACTGAACTAGAACTGAACTAGAACTGAACTAGAACTGAACTAGAACTGAACTAGAACTGAACTAAACTGAACTAGAACTGAACTAGAACTGAACTAGAACTGAACTAGAACTGAACTAGAACTGAACTAGAACTGAACTAGAACTAACTAGAACTGAACTAGAACTGAACTAGAACTGAACTAGAACTGAACTAGAACTGAACTAGAACTGAACTAGAACTGAACTAGAACTGAACTAGAACTGAACTAGAACTGAACTAGAACTGAACTAGAACTGAACTAGAACTGAACTAGAACTGAACTAGAACTGAACTAGAACTGAACTAGAACTGAACTAGAACTGAACTAGAACTGAACTAGAACTGAACTAGAACTGAACTAGAACTGAACTAGAACTGAACTAGAACTGAACTAGAACTGAACTAGAACTGAACTAGAACTGAACTAGAACTGAACTAGAACTGAACTAGAACTGAACTAGAACTGAACTAGAACTGAACTAGAACTGAACTAGAACTGAACTAGAACTGAACTAGAACTGAACTAGAACTGAACTAGAACTGAACTAGAACTGAACTAGAACTGAACTAGAACTGAACTAAACTGAACTAGAACTGAACTAGAACTGAACTAGAACTGAACTAGAACTGAACTAGAACTGAACTAGAACTGAACTAGAACTGAACTAGAATGAACTAGAACTGAACTAGAACTGAACTAGAACTGAACTAGAACTGAACTAGAACTGAACTAGAACTGAACTAGAACTGAACTAGAACTGAACTAGAACTGAACTAGAACTGAACTAGAACTGAACTAGAACTGAACTAGAACTGAACTAGAACTGAACTAGAACTGAACTAGAACTGAACTAGAACTGAACTAGAACTGAACTAGAACTGAACTAGAACTGAACTAGAACTGAACTAGAACTGAACTAGAACTGAACTAGAACTGAACTAGAACTGAACTAGAACTGAACTAGAACTGAACTAGAACTGAACTAGAACTGAACTAGAACTGAACTAGAACTGAACTAGACTGAACTAGAACTGAGCTAGAACTGAACTAGAACTGAACCAGAACTGAACTAGAACTGAATTAGAATTGAAAAGTTCTTATACAGATGCTTTTAGTCAAATTTCCCCGCCTGTAGTTAAGAAAAAGCGAAAACAATTTGTTTACTAAAATATACTTTATTGTACATTAAAGTAAATAAATAAAAAGAAAAAAGTAGCAAAAATAAAATTAATGCCTGCAGAGACAAATTAGAATACGACAATCCAAAACACCAGTGTAATATTAAGTCAGCCAGTCAGTTAGTCAGTTATCTAGCCAGCCAAACAGTCGCTAATAGTACTGTATTGAAGAATTCCCAAATACTAGATTTTCGTTTGAAAATAAACTTAACAGACAACATGTCTAATGGAAGTATGTTAAATGCAACAGCATAATTTGTTAGAATGTATCTAGATCACAACTAATAGAAGTAAGTTCGAGTGTATATTTGAATATTTATCAATTGGACAGCATGAAATGCATAAAGTATATTTTCTGTTCTGAAAATGTGTTTTTTGGCTAAATGCCGAATTTAATCGGTGAGAACTATAACAAACAAATAATATTTAAATGACATGAGTTGCACATTTAACTAACATTATTTTACTGCGACTTGCCACAAAAAATTGTGTTAAAGTGGTAAAACACTTTTATTTTGTTGTATATTTATGGGTATTGATTTTTTTATTTAGGGAATATACGTCTTAAAGTTTAATTCAAGCTAACTATTAAGGGGAGGCGCTAAGGCACCTGATTTGACTAGACAAATTGGAAATTAATAGGTGGTGTTATGTTTTAAATCGATTTTAAAAAATGATTGGCCAAACATGGAGCTAGAAGCTTAGAAATGCAAATAGTGGCTTATGAGCCCCAGGTGCAACTTTTCTTAAAGTTTTATAGGTTCTAAATCACATTTAATCAATAAACTCTAGTAACGAGAAATTTACAAAAACAACTCATTGATTTTATTAAGTAGTAACCTTTCTCACTTAACAGAGATTGGCACAAGTACCCCATGGGCTCGGATCCCTTTATTTCACTTATTAAACATTGTAAGAAATCTATATTATTTATGTTGTGTTTTCACTTTAACATCTGATGCCTCAACTCATTATCTTGTTGTTTATTTGGCTTTAACCCATTGTTGTTTTGCTTCTGAAATGTTGTCTTAATACATCTTAAAATTCTCTTCAAATTGTAACGCTTCGTTTATTATCATGTCTTTAGGTTGTAGTATTTGTGGCCGCGTTTTCAATAATATTCTTGTTTATATTGACTTAACAAATACAAGGAGGTACAGGATTAGGGTGGTGTCAAAAAATCCTACAATTGTATCAGTTTATATATAAACGACAATTTTGAGATAACACGAGAACTAGGTAAAGTGCAGGTTTTGGATGAGGTCCTTTCGGAGATCAGTTCGACCTATGGATCTTAAGAACCAATGGAAAATAATGATGATTGAAGTTAGTCATATCCCCTTTTCTCAAGCAATACAGCATCATTCTAATACTTAAGTATGCATGCAAAACTAACGTATAACTAAATAACATTTAGTTCCTGTTATATGACAGCACGACTTGCTAAATACATAGCAATATTTAGATGTAAATACTCTACTATATAATCTATGACATGGAATGAAGAATGTGTGAGAGTGTGTAGAATGTTGTTATTTTTTTTTTTCGACTTGAAATTCTTTAAATGTTTACTGCATTTATTTGCATCATGATTATTTACCACCGGCCAACGACTGCAGACGCCAGAAGTCAACTATATAGTCTTAAACGCACATATTTATACCTACACACGAACGCTATTCATTTAAATACATGTATATGCCACATTTACTACACTAAATATTTGTTTATTTACCTTAATTTGTTTTATCTCTACTCTACTGTTCACTGTATTTTACATATTGATCAGTTGTGGTGAAAAGTGTTGTAAGTAAGAATATGAGATTTGTGTTTAGAAAATATCTTGACTCTAGACTACTCTATGGGATAGATTATAAACCGGACTATGAAATGGATTTACATTAGACAGTAGACTAGACTATAGAATAGAATATAGACTATAGACAAGACTTTAGACTTGACTATAGACTAGACTAGACTACAGAATAGTGTATAGACTAGACTATAGACTAGACTATAGACTAGACTATAGACTAGACTATAGACTAGACTATAGACTAGACTATAGACTAGACTATAGACTAGACTATAGACTAGACTATAGACTAGACTATAGACTAGACTATAGACTAGACTATAGACTAGACTATAGACTAGACTATAGACTAGACTATAGACTAGACTATAGACTAGACTATAGACTAGACTATAGACTAGACTATAGACTAGACTATAGACTAGACTATAGACTAGACTATAGACTAGACTATAGACTAGACTATAGACTAGACTATAGACTAGACTATAGACTAGACTATAGACTAGACTATAGACTAGACTATAGACTAGACTATAGACTAGACTATAGACTAGACTATAGACTAGACTATAGACTAGACTATAGACTAGACTATAGACTAGACTATAGACTAGACTATAGACTAGACTATAGACTAGACTATAGACTAGACTATAGACTAGACTATAGACTAGACTATAGACTAGACTATAGACTAGACTATAGACTAGACTATAGACTAGACTATAGACTAGACTATAGACTAGACTATAGACTAGACTATAGACTAGACTATAGACTAGACTATAGACTAGACTATAGACTAGACTATAGACTAGACTATAGACTAGACTATAGACTAGACTATAGACTAGACTATAGACTAGACTATAGACTAGACTATAGACTAGACTATAGACTAGACTATAGACTAGACTATAGACTAGACTATAGACTAGACTATAGACTAGACTATAGACTAGACTATAGACTAGACTATAGACTAGACTATAGACTAGACTATAGACTAGACTATAGACTAGACTATAGACTAGACTATAGACTAGACTATAGACTAGACTATAGACTAGACTATAGACTAGACTATAGACTAGACTATAGACTAGACTATAGACTAGACTATAGACTAGACTATAGACTAGACTATAGACTAGACTATAGACTAGACTATAGACTAGACTATAGACTAGACTATAGACTAGACTATAGACTAGACTATAGACTAGACTATAGACTAGACTATAGACTAGACTATAGACTAGACTATAGACTAGACTATAGACTAGACTATAGACTAGACTATAGACTAGACTATAGACTAGACTATAGACTAGACTATAGACTAGACTATAGACTAGACTATAGACTAGACTATAGACTAGACTATAGACTAGACTATAGACTAGACTATAGACTAGACTATAGACTAGACTATAGACAAGACTATAGACTACACTATAAATCTTCGAGGCCTCTTTATACAATTTAATTCAGAGAGTAATCGTTTACCGAAAAACTACAATTTTCTGTTAGTCCATTCTTATCACAAATGATCCTTAAATTATTTATTTATGTATGTATGTAGTTTGTTTTTGTTATTGTAAATGTAACATGTTTACCATAACTTACATACAGATACAATATAAAAACAATACATTCGACGTTGGCAAAGTTTGTGGAAAAATAAAACATGTCTGGTTTATCTGACAGATCTCATGGAAAGAGAAGCGCAAAAAACACTTTCCTTATTGTGACTTCTTTTATTTTATTCCGTTTTTTTTTTCGCTTGTGACCCGCAACCAACACAAATAAATATTGTGCGAGTATACTCGCATGTAAATGAGTTGGTGAAAAATTGTGTTCGTGTTTACTTTTGGATTCTTAAGCAGAAAATAAATCTGAATAGATTTTATGCAGATGGTATATTTTCATGTGAAAGGAAAGAAATGAAAAAGGTGGTAAGAAATAAAAAGAGCGAGGCCGAAGTTAGTTAAAATTCAAAAAAAGCCCACCATAGAACAATGGAATGTTTGTGAGGTCTCAAAAGTGGGTTGCCAAGTGGTGTTAACAAAGAGAAATTCTTAAAAAAACCTTGGGAAACTTCCTTGTTGTGCTAATAAGTTTCCCAAGGTATAAAAACTACCTCTCTTTAGTTAACAATATCTCAGATATGCGCTGAAATGCCTTCAAGCAAAACCTGGCAACTTTATTTACTTTTCTGCATTCAACACTTTTATCGTTTGCATTTGTAATTTCTTTTGTCGTCTTACATTGTTTAACATTTGTCTTAATTTGTTTGTGCATTTGAAAAGAGCACATTACTGTCATCTCTTCATTTTTGATGTCTTTCAAAGCCCTTTAACACGATCACAAACACGTACAAGAAAACATAAATAAATTTGTTTTTTTAAAATTATCTTTTTTCTAACTCTCGTTCCTAAACGACCTACCAGACCTACCAGAAGTAGTAATTATTGTTACTTTTTCAGATCGTTTTTTTACTAACAGACATATTTGTTCGTCATTCGTATGTTTAGCATGTAAACATGCCACATCAAACATGACAGTAACAGAAACAAACATTTTAACAACAAATCCTAAATGATCCTTATCAAAAAATTGTACAAGAAGAAGAAAAAAATGTTTACAAAACGATTCTCTTTCATCAGACAACACAAATAACAAATTATTCATTTATAGTCAGAGTCTGTCAGGCCCCCTCGTTTTTGTAAGTTTTAATGATTACTCACGCTCATGCGTAGCATAGTTTGGGTCTTATTACTATTGTCGTTGTTGTTGCAATGTGATTCATGTTGTTTAGTTGTTCTTTTCATCTGATCGCGTTATTTACCTTTATGTTTAAACGTTTAAAATGCGTACATTTTTCCAAGCCATACATTTCTAAGCCGATTAGGTTCAAAAGAAATTTGTGCATTTTTTTGACGTCTGCGTGTGTCATCTTCATTTTTTTCGTTCGTGTGATTAAAAACTCAGATCAGGTTGTCTACAAAATCCGTAAATTAGTTGAAATTTATTTTCATGAAAATTAAAATCTTCTTTACAGACAGAAGAAACTGGAACTTAAAAACATTTGAAAATTGAATTTTACAAAAAATAATCGGTTCATAAACGTTTCATAGTAAATTAAGACCTTGATTCTAGTCTAGTTTATAATAAGTACTGACTAGTCTTAACTGCAGTGCAGTCTTGTCTAAAGTCTTGACTACGTCTTGACTATAGTCTAACCTAGTATATAGAGTTGACTATATTCTAGTCTATAGTCTTCACTACAGTCTAGTCTATATCTTGACTAGATTATGTCTATAGCCCTGACTATAGTCTAATATAGTATATAGACTTGACTATATTCTAGTATATAGTCTTGACTATAGTTTAGTCTATAGTCTTGACTATAGTCTAGTCTATAGTCTAGTCTATAGTCTAGCCTATAGTCTAGTCTAGTCTATAGTCTAGTCTATAGTCTAGTCTATAGTCTAGTCTATAGTCTAGCCTATAGTCTAGTATAGTCTAGTCTATAGTCTAGTCTAGTCTATAGTCTAGTCTATAGTCTAGTCTAGTCTATAGTCTAGTCTATAGTCTAGTCTATAGTCTAATCTATAGTCTAGTCTATAGTCTAGTCTATAGTCTAGTCTATAGTCTAGTCTATAGTCTAGTCTATAGTCTAGTCTAGTCTATAGTCTAGTCTAGTCTATAGTCTAGTCTATAGTCTAGTCTATAGTCTAGTCTATAGTCTAGTCTATAGTCTAGTCTATAATCTAGTCTATAGTCTAGTCTATAGTCTAGTCTATAGTCTAGTCTATAGTCTAGTCTATAGTCTAGTCTATAGTCTAGTCTATAGTCTAGTCTATAGTCTAGTCTATAGTCTAGTCTATAGTCTAGTATATAGTCTAGTCTATAGTCTAGTCTATAGTCTAGTCTATAGTCTAGTCTATAGTCTAGTCTATAGTCTAGTCTATAGTCTAGTCTATATAGTCTATAGTCTAGTCTATAGTCTAGTCTATAGTCTAGTCTATAGTCTAGTCTATAGTCTAGTCTATAGTCTAGTCTATAGTCTAGTCTATAGTCTAGTCTATAGTCTAGTCTATAGTCTAGTCTATAGTCTAGTCTATAGTCTAGTCTATAGTCTAGTCTATAGTCTAGTCTATAGTCTAGTCTATAGTCTAGTCTATAGTCTAGTCTATAGTCTAGTCTATAGTCTAGTCTATAGTCTAGTCTATAGTCTAGTCTATAGTCTAGTCTATAGTCTAGTCTATAGTCTAGTCTATAGTCTAGTCTATAGTCTAGTCTATAGTCTAGTCTATAGTCTAGTCTATAGTCTAGTCTATAGTCTAGTCTATAGTCTAGTCTATAGTCTAGTCTATAGTCTAGTCTATAGTCTAGTCTATAGTCTAGTCTATAGTCTAGTCTATAGTCTAGTCTATAGTCTAGTCTATAGTCTAGTCTATAGTCTAGTCTATAGTCTAGTCTATAGTCTAGTCTATAGTCTAGTCTATAGTCTAGTCTATAGTCTAGTCTATAGTCTAGTCTATAGTCGTCTATAGTCTAGTCTATAGTCTAGTCTATAGTCTAGTCTATAGTCTAGTCTATAGTCTAGTCTATAGTCTAGTCTATAGTCTAGTCTATAGTCTAGTCTATAGTCTAGTCTATAGTCTAGTCTATAGTCTAGTCTATAGTCTAGTCTATAGTCTAGTCTATAGTCTAGTCTATAGTCTAGTCTATAGTCTAGTCTATAGTCTAGTCTATAGTCTAGTCTATAGTCTAGTCTATAGTCTAGTCTATAGTCTAGTCTATAGTCTAGTCTATAGTCTAGTCTATAGTCTAGTCTATAGTCTAGTCTATAGTCTAGTCTATAGTCTAGTCTATAGTCTAGTCTATTGTCTAGTCTATTGTCTAGTCTATAGTCTAGTCTATAGTCTAGTCTATTGTCTAGTCTATAGTCTAGTATATAGTCTAGTCTATAGTCTAGTATATAGTCTAGTCTATAGTCTAGTCTATAGTCTAGTCTATAGTCTAGTCTATAGTCTAGTCTATAGTCTAGTCTATAGTCTAGTCTATAGTCTAGTCTATAGTCTAGTCTATAGTCTAGTCTATAGTCTAGTCTATAGTCTAGTCTATAGTCTAGTCTATAGTCTAGTCTATAGTCTAGTCTATAGTCTAGTCTATAGTCTAGTCTATAGTCTAGTCTATAGTCTAGTCTATAGTCTAGTCTATAGTCTAGTCTATAGTCTAGTCTATAGTCTAGTCTATAGTCTAGTCTATAGTTAGTCTATAGTCTAGTCTATAGTCTAGTCTATAGTCTAGTCTATAGTCTAGTCTATAGTCTAGTCTATAGTCTAGTCTATAGTCTAGTCTATAGTCTAGTCTATAGTCTAGTCTATAGTCTAGTCTATAGTCTAGTCTATAGTCTAGTCTATAGTCTAGTCTATAGTCTAGTCTATAGTCTAGTCTATAGTCTAGTCTATAGTCTAGTCTATAGTCTAGTCTATAGTCTAGTCTATAGTCTAGTCTATAGTCTAGTCTATAGTCTAGTCTATAGTCTAGTCTATAGTCTAGTCTATAGTCTAGTCTATAGTCTAGTCTATAGTCTAGTCTATAGTCTAGTCTATAGTCTAGTCTATAGTCTAGTCTATAGTCTAGTCTATAGTCTAGTCTATAGTCTAGTCTATAGTCTAGTCTATAGTCTAGTCTATAGTCTAGTCTATAGTCTAGTCTATAGTCTAGTCTATAGTCTAGTCTATAGTCTAGTCTATAGTCTAGTCTATAGTCTAGTCTATAGTCTAGTCTATAGTCTAGTCTATAGTCTAGTCTATAGTCTAGTCTATAGTCTAGTCTATAGTCTATTCTATAGTCTATTCTATAGTCTAGTCTATAGTCTAGTCTACAGTCTAGTCTATAGTCTAGTCTATAGTCTAGTCTATAGTCTAGTCTATAGTCTAGTCTATAGTCTAGTCTATAGTCTAGTCTATAGTCTAGTCTATAGTCTAGTCTATAGTCTAGTCTATAGTCTAGTCTATAGTCTAGTCTATAGTCTAGTCTATAGTCTAGTCTATAGTCTAGTCTATAGTCTAGTCTATAGTCTAGTCTATAGTCTAGTCTATAGTCTAGTCTATAGTCTAGTCTATAGTAGTATAGTCTAGTCTATAGTCTAGTCTATAGTAGTCTATAGTCTAGTCTATAGTCTAGCCTATAGTCTAGTCTTTAGTCTAGTCTATAGTCTAGTCTATAGTCTAGTCTATAGTCTAGTCTATAGTCTAGTCTATAGTCTAGCCTATAGTCTAGCCGATAGTCTAGTCTATAGTCTAATCTATAGTCTAGTCTACAGTCTAGTCTATAGTCTAGTCTATTGTCTAGTCTATAGTCTAGTCTATTGTCTAGTCTATTGTGTAGTCTATAGTCTAGTATATAGTCTAGTCTATAGTCTAGTCTATAGTCTAGTCTGTAGTCTAGTCTGTAGTCTAGTAATGACAGTCATTTAGCTTAGTTTTTTGACATAAATGACTCATCATTTAAATATGAAATTGAAAAGGCATTCTCTTTAAATGTACATTAGTTCTATCAGCATCTGATGACTTTTAAAATAATCAGTTTTGTGTGCCTGTGTGTGTGTAGATATTAATTTATATATGTATTTGTTTAGTGCAAGTTGATATCTGTTTATTTATTTATTATTTTAGGGGCGTGCGAAAAGTGCACCTTTTTGGTGACTTAATGACTTGTGCTCCTTTTTATAACTTTTTAACATTTAAACTAACGTGTGTTCGTTCGTTCTTCTTGTTTGTTTTTCTACATCAATTTTACTCTTTTTTATTCCTGGTAATTTGAGATCTTTTAAGAGATTCTTTATTTTAAAGTAATAAATTATGTTGGCAAAGGTGTGTCTAATTAAAGGAAGGAATGCATTTTATTTCCTTTATAAGAAGAATGTGAAAAGTGAGAAGTTTTAGACAAACTACACAGCAAGGAATAAATTGCCATTGTTATAAGTAACACAGCGGTGTTATGGTTGATAGAAATAAATAAGTGCTCTACAATGCTTTCATTTAATTGAAATTTTCACTATTGCAGCGTTTTATCTAATATCTTATATATTGATGCCCTCCAGTTAAAAAACTACTCCCTAATCTACATACTTGCATTTTTATTTCAAAAACTCATCAATCACTTCATTTTCAAAATAAATATTAAACGTTTCTTTTTTTTAATAAATATTTTTTGGGCCAACGATTTAGCACACAACTTGACTAAATATATATTTTTTCCATCCAAATGCATTTATTTATATTCATATTGCGCTGTTGTACCACACAATAAATAGTTTAAAACAGTAGACACGAAATATTCAGTTGGACAGACACCCATTTGTTATATACTAAATACTT